>NW_017803157.1:2927409-3016576 GCF_001625305.1 Branchiostoma belcheri
TGGCTGTGTTATAGCAAATGTGTTAGCGTGCCTTGTTTACCACGTTTGGACATGAGTCATCACAATGGAATGCAGGGCATCAACCAATAGGCATGCAGCTTTCCTCTATTCTTCTTGCTGATTGGCTGTTGGGATTTAACTTGATTAACACCTGCACAGAGCATTTCCACCTGCACAGAGCATTTCTTGCTGATTGGCTGTTGGGATTTAACTTGATTAACACCTGCACAGAGCATTTCCATACTGACAGTATGTCTGTATTCAAGTGTTTTGGTAGGTATTTCAAGCTTTCCTGCTCCAGCATTGGAATGCGGGGCATGGACGTTTTTTTTATTTTGAAAATCAACAGTTTGCATTATGCAATTAAAAATCCTAACCAATAAAGTAGGGAATAGCTATCCAACTGTTGTTTTAGTTGTATTTTACTTCATATTATAGTTATATCAATGTAAATCATTGTTTTCCCTTGTGTTTCTCATTCTTTCCCTGCCATGTCGTAAAATGTGGTGAACCCATCGCTGTATTTGCTCCAAAGCAAATATTGGCCTTTCTAGTTATTTTACAAATTCGCAGGTGTTTGAAGAGTTGAACCAGACGTACTGGCTGGATTACGGGACGCTGCTGGGCGCCGTGAGGCTGGGAGACGTCCTGCCGCATGACGGAGACGTGGACATCAGCCGGCTGAAGATGGAGACACGAGCTGCTGAACAGGTGGGTGGAATATTTCAAAGTTATCAACCAAGAATTGAGGTGTTCAAAAACTGGTATTTCCCCAGAACTATCGTAGACTGGAACTCGTTGCCACCAAGCATAGTAGGGGCATCATCACTAGAAAACTTTAAACAACTCCTACAATTAAATGTGCAAAGATTGAGTGTAACAAGTCGTTCGGTGTGATAGCTAGCTGCCGCCGCGCCGCGTGCCTGCGAAGCTGGTGTGTTACGCCGAAGGGCGGTTATACCGGCTATACTGATACAGAATATGTGGCCAATATTCAGCTCCGGATCCCGTATCTAATTCCCGTCTAATAATCATAATTTCCGTCTCGTAAACTGTCGATGACACTTGAAACAGTCGATGCCATACCAAGTACGTAACACCATCTCATAAAAGAAGAAATACTGGTAGTCATGCCTTCAAGTACCGGAGTTATCAACCAAGGATTGAGGTGTTCAATAAGTCTTTTTTTTTGAGAATTAGCAAAATCTTGAAAAAAAAATGTTTTTGAAAAGAAAATGTGTACACCTTGTCGACATATCTTAACATACGTCAAGTTCAGAAGTATTCAGACTCTATTTGTTTTACAGACCTTTGGGTCCCGGTTTCAAAAGCGTCTCCGACACTTTGGAATCGAAGGCAATGCGATGATAGCCACGTACAAGGGAGCCAGGGCTGACCTGATGAACTGGGACCTGGTTGTAGGAAAAGCGGGAGATTTAAACTCGGACAAACCGTCACCTGTGTTACGTTATTCCGTTGGAAGAGGAGGGGAAACGTTTATTCACGGATTGAGGTATCTCACGGCAAGCGTGGACCTGCTGAAAAGCCTCGTCCTTCCCACGACAAAGGTGAATTTTCGCGGGAAGCGGGTGAGTGTGCCGCGGGACTACCAGCGTGTTCTCGCCGAAAGATACCCCCTGACGTGGAGAGTGCGGTTTCCGTACAAATGGAAATGTTGGCTACCATGGGTTCATCCTCCAGACCCATAAAATTACACGGTTTTCAGTGCACCCGAGCTCTCGGTTTCCAGTGCTGTCTGATGCCAGCATTTCCAGTGCTCAGAGAGTGCCCAGAACTGGAAATCCAGTGATGAAACCACTTTCTGCACTGGAACCGAGTGCCGAGAAAGGAAAGCAAGGTTTTCGTACTCTTGCTACCCTAACGTAACACGTTTTCTAAAATAACAAGTTGTTGATGTCACGTGATTACGGTCACGTGCCTTCAGTTAGTGGTCATTTGAACCTGACGAAGACTGCAGTACGTAAAATCGAAAATTCCCAAGAAACTTACTTTCGGTGTTTTTGTTCATGTGTATATTGTTGTGTGTACGTAGTTATTTTTACATGTTTGGCTCGTCAGGGACACTATAAAGAAGTTAGACCAAGGGTCCCAGCAAAGGTTATCTCACCTCCTGTCTTCAATGTCCTGCTATATGTAGTCTCCACCAGACTCCTTTTCTGGCAGGCAAGCTGGACCCTCTATGGCTGGCCAACTCCTCTGGCCAATGATGTTCCCCTTAGCCGATTTCTACTATTTATTCAGCCTGCTAAGGAGTCTGGTGGAGACTAGCCTTCTGACAACCAGAAGGAAAATGCATAAACAGAATCATTTATCATTTACTGAAAAATTCACAAGAAATTCGCAAAAAATGGTGATTTTATTGTCTGAAACTTTATTATGGTAATATACACAAGACATAAGAATGGACGGCAATGCATAGTTCACTAACTTGTACATGTACCTACCACTGTGCTGTACATTCTACTAGTATCTACATGTGCTGAGCTACATCACATTGTGCAAAAGTAACGAATATGGACTTAACGGGGGGTGTCCTAATTCCGACCTACCCCTAATTCCGTACTAGTTTGAAAAATCCTTGTCGCCGCGCTATGCATGGGAGCACGTGCCTATAAATAACCACAAGAATGGACAAAGTTTCTGTGTTGATATCGGTATTCTCACAAAGTTTGTTCCAATTCGCACGCTCCGATAACAGACGATTGAAAAATCTGTATAAATTCGACGCTTGTTCGGGGGTTGACGAGCGTGTTAAAAAACGCAGCTTTGATTTTGAAACAGCCGCTTTGGAGCAAGTAGCGTAATGGTACAAAAAAGACTTGTTTGGGACAGAAAAATAGTTATAGATTGTTTTAGTCATAATTTGTGTATTTTAGATACCTAACTCTCTCCTCACATTGGCCTTTGTTAGATACTAGGTCGGAATTAGGGCACCCCTTTTGCGATAGAACGTTCCACCGGCAGAATGACGAAAAACCTGCCGTAAGTTTCGCGAACCATTACGCTTGGGTGCAAGGCGCCACACTAAAGTGAAATACACAGCTATTTAGCTTTAATCGTTGTTATCTTTATCTGTAAATATTATAGCTCGTGTTAGGCGGGATTTTGGTGAGACAAACCATTACCAAAGGTATGTGCGTTTGGATGGAACATAGGTCGGAATTAGGACCCCTCCCGTTATAATGCTACAAATATTTGGAAAAATTCTGAATCAGAATTTTGTGTGTGTGTCTCAAATTGTATGTAACTAAGGCCACACCAATTTAATTTCTTGGTTAACGGATTCGCCCGCTTCATTTTTTTCTGATTTGCAAATAAAAATTAAGAATCAACTGCAAAATGCTCATATTTTGCTCTGAACAGTTGAAAACATTCCATTTCATCCTAGTTGTTACAGTTATTCCATCTTTCAATGCAATGGTATCATTAAAAGTTGAAAATTCATTGTTTAAATTTTGAACCAGCCTGGACTTCATGGCTCCTATCGTACCATTTTGGGCCATAATAGGATGCCTAGGCCTATTTTTATTTTAATTTTTTTTTCGCCCGCCCGCTCCATTATTTTTCTAGAAAAATCCGTTAACCAAGAAATTAAATTGGTGTGGCCTAACCCTGTCTAAAGTTCTGAATGGAATAGTAATGAACATTTTTGAAGCCCTCATGGAGTGTATTTACAATTATTCACATGTATAGAAAATAAAATACCTTCACATTTGTGTATCACTTGTGTCTCGTTTCATATTTAATCTTCCCCTAAACACCATTTTAACAATAACCCTCTATATTATGTTCATCTTTCTAGGAACCTCATCATTGATAAAAAAACATTTTCATTTTCTTAAAGAAATGCCAGCAAGACATACACTGATATCGATGTTGAAATCAATGTACACAAAATATAAAATAATATGTAACCACTATTTGGGGTGTTCAGTTCAGGTGTACAGTTAGAAGTCTTACAAAACTAACAGATATCTAATGTAAATACTATTCACAGTACAGTACCATTGTGCATTACTACATGTATATAACCTATATACTTTTCTACATAGAAACAGTTCAGGTCCATATTTAACAGATCAAGACTTTGTCCAGAAAATGTGCTAAGAAATGGCAGTAAATGTCAATATCAGATAGATTTCCTCATCCAGAATATTTCTTTTTGTTTTGTCAAGCTGAAATTGCATTGCATGCCTGTAAACTATGTACTCTACACTACACAAACATTACTGTACAATACATGCATGTCTGCTTAGCAGATAGTAAACCAAATTGTAGGAAAGTCCCACCATCTAAAAGTGACATAAATATTACTACACACGTGCCACCTCAAACACTTCTAATATTAAGACAATAGCCCTAAGATGACATGGTAGGACAAATTTTCCCTTTCACAAAAAATGTAAGTATCTTGCATGACTGTACATCTCTCTTCCCCCTCCCCCTTCAAAATAAAATATGTACAAGAGCTGCATATTGGCTTTATAGAGCAGTCAAGCCTGCTAGTCGTCAATTTTTACGAAGACTTTTGGTCTGGAAAATATTTTGATGGCTTCGTCGATTTCAGACAGTTTCTTCTCTAGCTCCTCCTTTGCGTGTTTGATCCGTAACGTGTCGCTCCTCCCGATGGGCAGTTCCCGCATCTGTTTCAACAGGTCCTGTTCAGCTGTGGACACAGGAGAAAATGGTGGTGTGACATCAGTGTACAAAATACTTTTTTGAACCAGGTTTAAAAATTGAAATTAAAAAGCATCTGCAGGCTACAGTGGTGCAAGCCAAGTGGGCATGATTTGGGGGGGGGGGGGCATTCTTAAAATTCAGGAAGCACACTGGGCTACCTAGGTTCAAAATTAGGTTGCCCCAAGTAAAATTTGGTTGCCCGGGGCAACTGGGCAACCAGGTATTTTGCACGCTGGACATCCAATATGTTTTCGACCATACTGTAAATCGTACAAAGCAGCTGCAAAATCAGCAAATATATGCTATAAATTAACAAAAAATATTGAAAAACTATTCTTATGTCCTAGAATGCCAAAATCAATTCCAAAGTGAAATGAAAATTAAAAATAAAAGTGTATTATTTGGCATACCATACTCTGTGTGTTAAGTCATTTGTTCAACCTTAATGACCACAAAGATTTGATAATGAAGGCAAATTTTAATGGCCAAACTTTTTTTATTTGCACGCTGGCATCAGTTATGGGGTTCCCAGAGGATGTCATCCATATAATCAAATCAACACGGCCTAAATGTATTAAAACAACCGTTTCATGAAAACTTACAGTCTTTGAGTTTCTTGAGTGTCTCCTTCCTCTCAGCTTCTGGCATCATGGTGTGTCCCGGGGGCATGGAGGGATCAGGCATGTTCTTTATTCTGTCCTCCTCCTCCTTCTTCCACTCTTCTTGTCTGTTCCTTAAGCTGCGGAGACAAAGTAACAGCTGTCTTTTTTTAAAATCGTTTTAACGTCATTTTTCCCCAAACTGGGGGTTAGACGTGCTTGCACGAAGTACAAGTCTTTTTCTTGAAGCAAGATTTTTACGGCTGGATGCCCTTAACGCCAACCCAAACCCTAGTAGGGCTCAGGATCCCTCTAACTGAGGAGGGACATGCATGTTCAGAGATGGTTTTACTGTATCTTAGCCTGGCTACATTCATGCTTCTGGCAGCCCTTCTACTGGCCAGGGCCCTAAAAGCTTGATGGCCAACGATAAGATTACATGATGAACTGGAACGAGGGGTACACGTTTGGGATTGTGTTCTCGCCACAAAAGTGTCACCTGTATTGGCTACAAATAGCAGCAAGAAGCAGTACTCCAGTCAGAAGCTCTGAGGAAGATAATTATACGGTAACAGACATAACTGGTTGTGTAAGGAAAATCCCTATATCCTATGTTCTACTTACCTGAAGTATGTACCATTATTTTCAGATTGACAACTGTCTGTTACTATGTTGTTTGAGGTTAAAGTGTAAAGGTCATTTTAGGTGCACCATATAAGATAAAATAAGTAGAATGTCAGCAAAAACTCTATTCATTTCAAGAAAAGGACTATAACAATGATTGTATCATTTTTTTTCTGACACTTAAATGTTAAGAATATGCTGTAACTATTATACATTTAACATCTTTACATACATTAAACCTACAAAAATATTTGAAGAAAAAAATTGGGTGCACAGCTCCAAATTTGGGTGCACTAAGGTAAACATGCACCCAGTATTTCGAGCCCTGACAAGACAATCTACGAGAAAAGTACTCACTATTTAGGTACTTCTCCTCTCTTGTAGGTGTCATGTTCTTTCTTTCTCCTGTCTTCCAAATCCTGCAGTGCCATCTGTGTGGGCGGTCGCTTCAGCCTGTTACAGTCCTTCCAGGCCCTCCGAGCGTTGTGGGCGACAAAATCAACATCGTCTCGTGTGGGACTGCCTGTCTTTGTACCTGTCACCTGAACACAAAAAATATCAGGAAGAAATCATGGTTTTAGCTCAGAGAATTTACTATATTGTTCTAGACTGCTCCTACTCTCAATAATTTTGTGATTGTACGTGTATTTGTAATTTCTCAAGAACTTTTCCGAAAATAGCTTCATCAAGTTGGCTAAGTATAGGATGCAAGAGTTTTCGTTTACACAACCAAACCGTTTACCTTGCTGACATTTCGGTGCCTGTCAGACACCTTCCTCAGAGCTTCTGACTGGAGTTCATCATGTAAGCAGGCTGTACAATTCAGCCCTTGGGCTGCCAACATTTTATTCCTCGTGAAAAAAATAACACATTCTACATACTGTAATTCCTAATTTTTTCATTGTACTGTTATGTTCACTGTTTTCACTGTAACTTCTATACCGTGAACTTATCATTACAGTTAACAAATGATTCCTCAGAACTTTCTTTTTCCTACACCTGTCGCCACCGTGAATCTGTACTTCCGTGAAAATGTCCATTTTTCTCAGACCGTGAACTTTTGCTACCATGAACATTGAATTACAGTAATTGAAAGATAAAACTGATCACACTTCAAAGTTTTCTCCCACCTCTAACGGAGGCACTTCTCCCCTCCTCCCGTTCTCCTTGCCACCGTTGTCAAGGGTACACGGTGACGGACTGCGCCGACTGTGCCCCGCACCGGACGTAGCGCGTGCGGACTGCGGTCTGACCGCTCCGGCCGACATGGTCCTGGGTCTGAGCCCCGGGCTGGCTGACCGCGGTCTGGGCTGACCCTGTCTGGAGTGGGACCTCAGGAAGTTCCGAGACTCTGGTCTGGGTGTCGGCCACGGGCTCTGGGAAGAGGACACATTTTGCTGTAACCAAACATTATTTCACTTTGAAGTTTCTCTGCCAGGACATGTTTAGCCACTACTATGAAAGAAAATCACCCTTTCTTATTCCATAGTCCGTCATTTAGGAGGAAATTCCATGCTGAAAGCTTCCCAAATGTTTACAACCGGTCAATTATTTTACTGGATATTTGTAGTGATTTAAATAGTCTGTAGTAGCAGCAGTAGTAGTAGTAGTAGTAGTAAGCCTTTATTTAAACTCGAAAGCTTGTTCGGTACATACATACGACCGCTTTTCAACAAGGTCGAGGGTGACGGCGGGGTCACGGATTACAAATCAAACCAAAATACTGTACACTTTATAAGCTTAAATTTCACTGGTGCAAGTGCAGTCAAAATTACAGTTTTTTTAATAAACTGCACTTGCACAAAGTGGAGAATTTAAGGGGTAATTCAAGCACTACTGGGCGTGTGAGCAACAGCAAAAAAAGGTATATTATTTATACTTGTTGTCTACTAACTGATTTTTACTAAAACTACTTCTTGACTTGGTCCTGCATGGACAGAGAAAAGAGCCCCATCCAACAGGTTTCCCCTCACTCTTACCTCTATGTTTTTCTTGACTTTAGACTCCACCCCCTCCCACTTGGCAGACTTGAAAAGCGGCTTCATGGGTTTGTTGGCCTCCTCCTGTCTGCGCCGGCTGTCCCGCTGGACCTGCCGCATCCGGCGCACGTTTTCGCGTATGTGGTCGGCTGGTCTGGGCGCTGATGGGATGCAAAGCAAAGTGTCAAAACCAAGTTGAGAACTATGGCGAAAAGGCTTAACTTTATGTCCAACACTAAGTAAATTGGGACTTACCCAAATACCGTGAACAAGGCTAGTGGAGTTAGCCAAAATTTGGGTAAGTTCCAATTTACTTAGTGTTGGACATAAAGTTACTTGTAACTTGCAGCTCATTCCATTGATTTTTCAACCTCAAGACAGACTGATATACAAAATGGGACTCTGAAGTCTAAACAATTACGTTATGTAAGAAACTAAATATATAACATGCGCCATCTAAGATATAATGACAGTTATTGAATAATTTATGAACAGTTGCAACCACGATGGACAACAATAATGATCACTTTTGAAAGGTTTTCAATGCATTCCCATTGACCAGATCATCTCAACAGAAGACAATTGTTCTTTTCATAAATAAATGTGACAACTTTGCTTCATTTTGAATAGACAGATACATATCCTTACCTTCACAAGCTGCTGTCTAAAGTTTACTATACTACTAGTAATTAGCAAATATGTTGAATCTTTCAGTAGTAGACACTGGAAAGTGCTCTAACGTTAGCTATTTTTTAATACTGCTTCTCCTATTGGGTCAGTTAGTCCTCACTACTTGTGAGAAATTTGGCTGGTCTCAATCATGATGTTTCTGACTCAGGGAGATGAGATGCTGTTACAGTTCTATACCTCTAGCTCTATGCCTAGAAGTGGCCAAAAATAATTGGCCTTGCATTGAGCGACACGTCGCTAGACGTGGTCTCTAGGTGCTCAGTTTTACGCTTGGTTCAGTTCAGAGTCAGTATGTCTCTCTAGTACTAGTAGTCTAGGTACCAACACTTGGTGACTGTAGTTTAAATTTACATTTTGCCAGGTCAAGTTGGCAGGCAAAAAATCTACATTAATTTTAAAATACCAGGTTAGAGAGACCTCATTGGTACTAATACATGTATTTTTGTCATAAATATCTATACTAGTAGTACTAAAAGTAGATACTAGTACATGATGTATTTAAATAAAAGAGGGCACAGGTGAACAGTTACATATTATGACACCTGAACACTTTCCTCAGTATTGTTCTTGACACCTATAACAATGGACAGGTGTGGCATTATTAACTCTCCGTGACCTGTAGCCATTGATCGCTATATTCATCATTTGATCAGTCTCAACAATGGTTTTATGATTTTTATTTCTTTGTGTGACACAGAAGGTACCATACAGAATATAATGTGTCATAGATGGTTATGTCATACCGGTGCACTGCGATAATGTTCGATACGGGTGTTCCGGCCTGTGTGATAACTAGCGGTACGGCCCGGCCCTTCCAAATGTTCCATAGAACGATTCGAACACGTTTCGCCCTAACCGCATGCAACGCTTTCGAAAATTTGAATGCAAAATTCGGACGTTGGGATTGATGTTGTTGCGTTTTTTGGGGATTAGGGACACCAAATTTTTGCTCATTTCGCATTGAAAGGCGTGTTTTCGTGGGTGGGTATGACGTAAATAAAACTCACCCTCGGTCCCAGCCCTCCCGCGGATCGGATCTCCCCCCGGCCTTCGGCTGTCGGGCGATCCGACGCGCGGTCGGGCTGGCACCTCGGGCGATACGGAATAACCCGTGTTGTATTCTATATGAATAACTCAGCTAGTTACAGTATCACACAGCCTGGGGTTCTACTTGGGTGGTCAACACACAGGCTTCCAAAAGTTCCAAAGAATAATTTGAATGCGTTTCTCCTGAGCTGCGTGTGTCACCTTAGAAAAATTATGTAAGTTGTTTGTTATTATGTCATACGGAAATATGTATACAGTATAGAGGGAAATGTGGTACCATGGGAGAAAATTACGACTTGCATACTCACATGGTTTTGAGCGCGGTCGTATGGACATCCCCTGTAACTCGAACAGTAGACCCACGCTGCCTTTGGTGCCGCTCTCGTATTTGTGTGTTAACTTGTCTCATAATTCTCTTTTTAATGCTATTATGTATATTCCTATCATTATCATATATCATGAGTGGAATGCATCTCTCCTGAGCCGAGTGTGCCGACTTCGAAAATGATGTAAGTTATTTGTTATTATGTCATACGAAAATATGGGAAATGTGGTACCATGGGAGAAAATTACGACTTGCATACTCACGTGGTTTTGAGCGCGGTCGTATGGACATCCCCTGTAACTCGAACAGTAGACCCACGCTGCCTTTCGTGCCGCTTTCATAGTAATCCTGCGCCTCTGGTCGGACCTGCGGAGTATTTGTGTGTTAACTTGTCTTATAAGTTATAATTCTCTTTCTAATGTATATTTATATAACTATATCACACGTAGTATCGCAGAGTGGAACTCGCTGTCACCAAGTACAGTAGGGGCATTATCATTAGATTATAGCTTTAAACAATGTCTAGAGTTAGAACTATAATAGAAGTTCAAGGGTTAGGTGTAACAAGTCGTTTGGTGTAATATAGCCAGCTGCTGACGCGCCGCGTGGCTGTGAAGCTGGTGTGTTATGCCGAAAGGCGGTTATACCGGCTATACTGATACAGAAGTTGGTGTGTTACGCCGAAGGGTGGTTATATCGGCTATACTGATACAGAAGCTGGTGTGTTACGCCGAAGGGCGGTTATACCGGCTATACTGATACAGAAGCTGGTGTGTTACGCCGAAGGGCGGTTATACCAGCTATACTGATACAGAAGCTGGTGTGTTACGCCGAAGGGCGGTTATACCGGCTATACTGATACAGAAGCTGGTGTGTTACACATACAGATACAGAATTCGGAATCCAGTCTGAATGGGGTGTTAGTTCTAATTTTAAGATCTTACCTTTGGGACCGGTCTGTGCTCGTCGTAGGCGTACAGTCCCGTTCCGGAGCACGGGTCTCGGTTCATGTGGCCGGACATTGTCACGGCCATAGCACTGCCAGTGAACGATCACTGATCCCCCTCCTCCACTCAGCTCAGCTTCAATCAGCTGATCCTCTGTAATTAAATAAATTATTTCAAAACAGATTAGGAGGATCCTACGATCCACTGTTCACAGAGTCATATGTTACCTGCGTGACGTCACGGAAGCAGTGGATTGTTCATTCCTTGACAAATACTGGAATTGTACATGTACACTACGGTCCAAAATTTCTGTGAGTCCAATTTTTTGTGTTGGAAATTACAGTTTCAACTTGCTGCACAAGATTAGGAGGATATTTACCTTGTGTCGTCTTCTCATCATCATCATCATGTCGTGTTCTATATATAAACGTTACTATACTATGTCTATAGTTTTGGACAGAACTACGAAGATATTTCGGTAGCACATTAAAAAGTAACAACAATTTTCAGAGAAGGAAACGATAGAGCAGATTATCTTTATAAAATGAAGTAACACAAAGTTCGCCTCTCTGGCTAGGAAACTCTCTCGGAACCCACCAAGTGAGTAGTCTTGTCAACATGTCAACAATGCCCCCCTCCCCCTCTTCAAACAAAGACTGGGCTGGTCGAAAGTTCCGTCTAAATTCATTTGCAAGCGAAGGGGACAGCGTCGTTTACGATTTTTCTAAAGGATTGCTACTTACCGTACTTTCTGATGTCTCTCTGACCTCACACGGGCTCAAAATATCGTAACTGTGGCGAAACAATTTGTCAACGCCACATTTCAAAAACCAGTTGTGCGTCCGACATTTTGAAATTTGCCCTCGTGACCCGTTGCCAGTCAACCAACCACAATCCGAGAACAACACCTCAGCAGCGACCTCTACCAATTTGATACCAAACTGCAGATTTAGAGCAGCAAGTACCACAAAGCTGGAAAAGCTGTTAACAAGTGGGAAATTTTTGAGCCAGATGGGTCAGCCGCTCGTTTAAGATTCATACTTTTCTAGTGTAGGTGAATTTCTAAGTTTTATCATTTTTTAGACGTGAAACGAGAGATTGGGAAAAGGAAGACCAGTGCAAAGCGCCATCTAGCGGTTTTCACACGAAGCTCAGGAGTCACCGGAGGTCAGGGTCGAACGTTGACCCGAGCAGAGTCCATATCCAGTAACAGGAACATCCGGACACTCCCCGCAGGTGTAAATATGTAGGTGTAGCTGCGTGCTGTTCCCAGCGTAGCAAAAAGGGAGGTTTTAGGGGAATAGCTTAATCATGGCCCACAGAGGAATGTTCGATTTGCTCGTTGTTTTGGTCGTGCTGGCAGTCCGTGGAGTGCCGCAAGCAACAGGTGAGCATGTTGTGCACAAGTTGTGCTGCTTGTAATCCTTGCTTGTATCATGCTATACCTCCATACTTGTATCAAGGACGTTATATCAAGTTTTTATCGATCAAAATTAGTTGAAACACGTGTAGGCAACTTCTAAACAGAGGGACAACTCAGCTCAATCAGCTCAACTTCTCTCAAATATTTCCAAGAAGAAGAACTTCTTACTTACTTCGCCCCTGCCAGGGCATAGACCACCAATGATGCTCTTCCACTGTACTGGTCTCTGGGCCTTCTTCCTCAGGTCCTGCCAGCTGGTGCTGATGCTCCTCATCTCCTCCTCCGTGCCTTCTCCAGCTGTTCTTGGGTCTACCCCTCTTCCTCTTACCCTGTGGATTCCAGGTCAGGGCCTGCTGAGTGATAAGTGTTGGCTTTCCTCAGCGTATGTCCTATCCAGGAAATTCAGGACTTTATAATTTTTACAACAGAGTCTGTGCACAACATCCTGCATCCTGATTCACATGATTGCATGCTCCAGAACTCAAACAATAGCATCAACATACACAACTGTCTGAGTCTCACAGTTCTTGCAATATTGTTACATGTACTAGCATCTATTCTACAAAATGTCTTTACTGTTATGATCCTTTTGGGCATGAATATGCATTGCCACTACATGTACTTTTAACTTTATTATAAAGATCATTGTCATTGTAGTATATAGTAGAGGGGATTCATTAAGGATCCTGATCCATTGAGAAGTATGCAGTATATAGTAGAGGGGATTCATACAATATGCAAGTTGGAATGGTATATAAGTGAGAACTTCATGCACTTCTGTCATTAATTAACTTAAAGCCTCTGTGTGTGAGATGTCAGTTATAATTAGCTTGAGGAATGAATCCCCTCTACTATATATAAAGATGATTGTCATTGTAGTAACATGAATGATTATGGAATAAAGACTGAACTTTAACTTCCAACACTAGATATAGAATTGGGACTAATACCCCAAATTTTCGGTTGACTCCATCAACCTTGTTCACGGAATGGACCCGTCTACTCTTGGAACGTGACGTCAGAGACACGTGACCGTAGTAGCGGTCCTATATTCTATATCTAGTGTTGGAAGTTAAAGTTCAGTCTTTATTTCATAATGATTTGTACCAACACAGATGAACCTTCATGCTAACATGAATGATATTTTCCCTTAGCCCAGTCCTGTGGTGGTACCCTGACCAACTCCACAGGGTTTATCGAGAGCCCAGCTTACCCGTCCAGGATCTACCCTGGTATCCGCTGTTTATGGAACATACGGGCACCATGGAGGAATGTCATTGCAAGTAGGTGTAAGAAACAGGAGGAGCCAGTAAAAACCCTTCTGGTCCCGGGCCGGGGTTCGAACCCACAACCTCCCAGGCCCCAGTCAGACACTCTAACCGCTCGGCCGAAAAGGTTTTAGCGGAGAGGTTAGAGCGTCTGGTTATGAAGCTCTGGTGCCCGGGGGCCGTGGGTTCAAACCCGGCCCAGGACCAGAAGGGTTTTTACTGGCTCCTCCTGTTTCTTACATAGGGGATGTCTACATATAACGTTAAGTTTATGTCTTTAAAATATGTGTTACATAGATCTTGTAACTTGTGAAAAAAAAGCCAATGGTCTTTCTTTATACATGTATGCAGGGCTCAAAATACCACCTGCATTTTTAGGTTTATTTGTGCATACATGTAGCTGTGCAATTATAGCTGCTGTTTCAGACAAGTATTTTGAGCCCTGTGTACATATTTGAGCCATATGTATGTCATAAATAAGTCAGACTCAGTCCTGAGAATTTGTTGGGAAGAGGAGATTTATAGATTGTTTTAAATTACACTTGTACATGCAGAATGATTCATAGATAATTTATACTGTGCAGTGCATTTGTAGATCTATACCTAAATCTGTATTACTACTATTATAAAGTTCATCTACATGTTGGTATAGATGACATTATGAAAGTATTTGATATGATAGATGATTATAACAAAGAAAGGTTCCAACAATTAATAATTGTCAGTGTTGTAACTTGTATATTCTTTGATGTTGCATATTAAATATATATTCTCTGTATATTCTGAAGCCTTTTAATCCACCCTCCTCAGTGACTATCCTAGACCTGGACACCAGCACCACAGATGAGCTGATATTCCATGATGTCAACTGGCACCACATTTGTGGTGGGGGATGTGAATGGAGAATGTAATTATATATATAAGTACATTACATTATAGTATGTCATACCTCACCAGGGCTGTGATAAATATAGAATACAACACGTGTATTCCGTATCGCCCGAGGTACCAGCCCGACCGCGCGTCGGATCGCCCGAAGGCCGGAGGGCGATCCGACTCGCGGGAGGGCCGGGACCGAGGGTGATGCGGAATACACCGTGTTGTATCTTATTTATGTCATACCCACCCAAGAAAACACGCCTTTTAATGCAAAATGGGCGAAAATTTGGTGTCCCTAGTAAAACCAAAGAATGCAACAACATCAATTCCAACGTCTGAATTTTGTATTCGAATTTTCTAAAGCGGTGCACGCGAAACGCGTTCGAATCGTTGTATGGAACATTTAGAAGCCCCGGTCGTACGCGTTCAGAACCCCCGGGCCGTACCGCTAGTCATCACATTGGCCGGAACACCCGTATTGAACGTAATCGCGGCCCAGGTATGACATAATGTTTGATGCAGGTGTTCAAGACCATATGATAACTAGTACCTGTATAGGCTTCTAAAAGTTCCATCAGACAGAATAATTTGAACACAATTTTTGCATCATATATACTGGTTTTCCAAACAAAACAGAAGACCGGATTGGGACGTTGAAATTGATGTTTTTTTTATTTAGGGACACCAAATTTCCTCGTAATTTGAGCACTGTCCATAAATACTTCATTGGATTCCATAGGAATGTGATATATAATTTACATAGTTTGATGAATGTTAGACATCCAGCCTGATCTAGGTAATCAATTTAAACTCTAGTAATGCTGAAGAAAAGCGGTGGATGTCATCCAAAACATGCAAAAATAATCTCTGTAATTTATCCAGTAGTTTGAATTGTCTTGAAATAAAAAATATATAATTTGTATGTATGAAGGAAGGATCTGTAGTAGATTCGCGAAAGGACTTTGTGATGACATTTTGTAATGTTTTGCCTGCAGTTATCAAGGAAGCTTGGGTAGAGAAGGTCTGGAAACCAACCACACTCACTGGAGCGCTCTGAATGAGTTTGAAATCCTGTTTAAAACATACCAGTATGCAAGGGGCCGCGGTTTTCAGGTTTACTACAGATGTAAGTACATGTACATTGCCATTGATTATTTCATGTCAAGCTAAATTCTTTGAATGTTCATGGTTAACCAGTTAAAAACTGTGCTGTACACTCCATCAACTTTTTAATCAAACAATAATATTGTCACATGGCTTCTGTGAAGTGTGACGTCAACACTGGGTCAACGGTACATGTATCTGGTAAACAACGTTCGTGGTTGATTGATGAATGAAGGGTGATCATGTATAAACCTCTTTCACCCCTCTCAGGAAGTTTCAATTTCAATTTATTTAGTAATTACAGCTCAGGCCATTTTGGCCTGTTTTTCAGGTAATATTGGATACACATAAAAATACACGTATTCTCTTCTGCATCTGCATCTGTATCTGTATAGCCGGTATAACCGCCTTTCGGCGTAACACACCAGCTTCGCAGGCACGCGGCGCAATGACAGCTGGCTATATTACACCAATCGACTTGTTACACCTAGCCCTTGAACTTCTAGCTCTAGACATTGTTTAAAGCTATATATTGACAATGCCCCTACTGTACTTGGTGACAGCGAGTTCCACTCTGCGATAGTTCTAGGAAAGAATGAATTCTTGAACACCTCAATCCTTGGTTGATAACTCTGGTACTTGAATGCATGGCTATTTCTTGTTCTCTTCTGGGCTGGTATTAGGTACTTAGTAGTTGGGACATCCACCAGTTTATTTCTTGTGTTGGAACAAAAGTTTGAACTCCAAATAAACCTGGCTTGAATCTTTTGTCTTCAGTTGTGTCCTCGGATACTTGCAAGGATCCAGGCAGTCCCGTGAACGGACATCTCGTTCCAGACTTCATTTTCAACGGCACGTACCCCGCGGGAGAAACAGTTCACTACGCCTGCGACGACGGTTATCACCCGTACGAGAGGGCTCACGTCAGTCTGCTGTGTCAGTCCCATTCGGACGGCACCAGGGCATGGTGGGACCCTTACCAGGATCCAAGGGCACTCTGCAGGGGTACGTATATGTAGTCTGACCTTATAAACAGTAACGTAAATGCTGGTGGTTTTCTATAGCTTTTTTTGGCAAGTTTGTAGAAGATTCTCATTTTCAAAAAATATATTGAACAGAAAGCATTGGCACATACACAAAGTAAGTACATGTAACACACATGCATGTAAAACCACAAAACTGAAACATTTAATCAGGAAACAATGGTCTATGGTCTTATGATAAGATGAAATAATGCAAGTACTGATGAGGAGGAACCCTATCAACAAAAGAAACCTTCAATCAAAAGGATAATATAGAAGTCTACCCCACTTACTAATGTGTTTCTGGGTCTTGTCTTTTCATTAAATATATTTATATTTCATTGTAGAAATAGGAAAGACATTGTATAAGAAATAGGATGGTACTTAGGGTGATACAGAGTACACCTTGTAGTATCATTCTATATGTATTCATACAAATATATAATATAATGTAATATCCAACTAACAGCGGACTGTGGCGGCAACCTGACGAGACCCACCGGCGTCATCACCAGTCCTGGCCGGTACCCGGACTACTTCGAGATCCCGGCAGACTGTAGCTGGAACATCCAGGCTCCTCCGGGCTACACCGTGCTTCTGGAGTTTGAGACTATCCAGCTCCACGCATACTTCGATGACGACTTTCTGCAGGTTGGAGAGGGAGATGTGGTAACGTACAGGTAGGAAGTTCAACTTTAAGCCCTTGTCCTGTTTAGTGATGCATACCGGTTCACTGGACTTGGATCCGGACTTGTAAGAATGTTTAGGTTCAAGTCCAAAAAAACCTAAAAGTCAAGAACCGAGTCCAGACTTATTACCATAAAAGACCATTTCACATACCCCTTTTCTTTCCAAACCACTTAAAACCTTCCGTAGATTGTAAAATCTTTGCTGCAAAATGAAGAAAACATTGCCATCGTGCATCGTCAAGTACCAGCCTCCATGTTATGTGCCCAAAGTTTCACCCAGACAACATTGCAAGGTTGCCAACATGCAATTTTGTATATGCCATGGGTTTAGGTCCGGAATTACAAGTCCGGAACTGAACCTAAACCTCTGGACTTGAATCCGGACCTGAACCTAAAATTGGGTTTAGGTATGCATCACTAGGCCTCCTGCTGGCAATATTTTTCAATAATTACATGTCTTATAATAGATCATAGACCCCCAAATTTTGACAGCCACAATATTATACTCTGATAGGTGTGAAAAGGATTTTGATTAAAAAATCTGACTTCCATTTTTCAGTTGGACAGGCTCCCAGACGACTGCGTACCCCGCCCACCCTGATCCCATCACCACCTTCTCCAACGACGTTTCCGTCATCTTGCGCACGTACTGGTCCTCCCTGTACGGCCCGGCCAACCTCACGTCCAACAACGCAGGCTTCCGCATGCACTACAGATGTTAGTGTGCCAATCAGTTCACATGTCGTAACCAATTATATTAGAGGGGATTCATTCCTCAAGCTTAGTAACCGACATCTCGCACACGCAGTCGTCCCTCAGTAAGACATCTGGAGTCGCATAGTTCCCATTTAGAACTTTTATTCAGCCTGTCACCGGTTTCGCCTGTGTGGCTTCTTCAAGTGTACAGAGGCTAATGACACAAGTGCATGAAGTTCTCACTTATATACCTTTCCAGTGCATAGTGCCCTCAGGTCAGTTACATGGCGTTCAGATCGCCCTGACCTGTTACATAGTTCGTTTTGACCTTAAGGCAATGTTGATTTAATTATATGGATGACATCTGTGTGTGTATCAGTATTAACTTTCGTTAGTTTCAAAGAAAAGGTTTTTGACCATACTGTAAATCGTACAATGCAGCTGCAAAATGAGCAAATATGATGTAAATTGCAAAATAATCTTGGAAAAAGATAATGATGTCATTGCCAAACTCAATGTGAAGAAATTTAAATTTGATTCAAAATACACCAACCATACTCTGTATGTTTTTTTAAGACATTTGAATGTTCAACCTTCATGACTACGTAGATTTCAAAAGGCATTATGATAACTTATAGCAACTGTAAAATATTTGATGTGGTTTTCAACTTTATTTTGCAACCAGGACATTTTGTTTGATTTAGTTGATTGATTTTGATTTGTACAACAGCTCATTATGTACATTTGTCCTTTCTTCTTATTATTATTATCAATTATACTTTGTTTTATTGTTTCCTTTTATGTGTGAGGAGAGGGCTGACATAAGTTTCATAACTTTTTGCCCAATCCTCGAAAATAAAAAAAATTTAATGTGAATAAAATAAAATAAAATAAAGTAATTCATAACACTGACTGATTTTTCCCTTTCAGTCATCCCTGCAGGCACTCCTCTAGCTGGGGAGTGTGTCGACCCAGGCACGCCACAACACGCTAAACGGCTTCCTGAGACGGGTCCCTACAAGATCGGAGACACTGTAGGTATCTTTTCTTTCTAGAGACCACAGTGATGCCATGTTGTTCACTTGAGATACATGCACAGGGCACAAATACATTAATGCAGGTAAAACTCGAGTTGCACACTCAGGTATTTCTGGTGTCTACTTGCACCTAACTTGCCCTGGTCCATGTACTGGGTTTTATGTAGAATTTGATGTCTTTTTGTGGATTTTTATTAGCTGCATTAACTCCTTCCACCTATGAATAGTGTATTGAACAAAAAAAATAGTGTATTGTCTGATGCTGGTAATTTTCAATGTCACCTCGGTGAAAGTACCATTGTCACAGTGAGTTTCAGGGAGTTCATGTACTATATAGTTGTATGCATTTTTTTCTCCTTTAGTCTTCTATTTTCAATTCTGTCCTGTAGTACATGTAAATTCTCACTGTACAATACCTGACAAGAATGAAACAAATATATGTGTGTGGCCTGAGGTAGTGATTATAGTATTATATAGTAAATATAGTAATGCTGCAATGTTTTCCACCCCATTTTTTTCACCTTCCCAGTTGGAATTCCGTTGCGAGGATGGATTTGAAGTTGTGGGAAGTACGTACATAACCTGTATGGAGGCAGAGGGGCCTGTTATGGAAGGAGTTCTACTGGCTGAGTGGAACTCTACAATACCCACATGTGAAGGTAAGGTTTGTGCTAATAGTGTTCTAGCAGTGCAGAACAATTGTAACAGGACTGTAAAATAACATTTTACATGTATGTATTGTTGTAATGTATGTGTAAATGTTTGTCTTGTCAGCAGGGCAAGCCCTTTAATTAATAATAGCCTCTTGGCTAGTTGGGCTGCCCTGGCTGTACAATTTGTTATTTTTACAGCCAAATAAATAAATACATGTATGTATGTCCTGCTGGCATTTTTTTTACACACTATTTTTCAATAATTTCAAGTCTTAATCAGGTCATAGACCCCTCACCTTTTTTTGCCCTGTGGTGGGGTAGTTACTTCTGCATTCGTTGCATTTCGCTGCAGTGTGATGCTTTGCACGAGAAATACCCCCAAGTTGTACCTATACAGGGTGCTATATGGATGGTACTGTTTGTGCAACCCAACAATTGTTGGGTGCCGCAGGACTAGGGTTTTAAAATTAAATTTATTTCTTTCCAGCATGATCGATCAATTGTATGCAACTTAATGGTTTTAATTATAATGATAGTTGTTATATTGAATTTTTTAGTAATGGTAATATTAGTTTTATACTTAGCCGATAATTTGCTCGTTTAATGATTTTAGCTATAATTAGTACCTTGTCTGACCTGTGACCTCATGTATGTAAATTTGTAGTCATATGTGTATACTTGTACTGTGTGTGTAATGTGTAATAATGTGTATTGAGCCCTGGAAGATTAGCCCTAACGGGCTAAAGGGTATCGCAATAAACTCAAACTCAAACTCTTTCCAGCCAAGTGTACAAGCGACATTCCTCAGCAGGAGGGCTATGGGTCTATCAAGTCTCCGAACTGGCCTGACCAGGACAGGCGGTTCTGGACAGGAACAACAGGGATCTGGGGATGTCGCTGGACCATCACCGCTGCCAAGGGGAACAACATCAGCCTGTACTTTAACCACACCTACTTCTGGACATGGCCACAGTACGAGTACATCAAGGTCATGCAAGGTCAGTGTTTTTTTATATCCAAAACCTTTAGATTTTTTAGATTTTTTTATTAAAATCTTTAGACTTTTTTATGTTTACCTTAGCAGATTAGGAAAGTTAACATATTGTTTTTGTTCAGTTTCTTCTTCCTCTTTTTCTTCCTCTTCTTCTTCAAAAAAACAGATAAGGTCAATGACCTGGACCAGACGTCTGTCACCACATCAGTGTTTTTTGACATTGAATGTTGATTTGATCATATGCATGACATCCGCACACGCATGAATTTTTGTCCGTTTCCGAAAAATAAAGTTTCGACCATACTGTAACTTGCCATAACATGCACTGCGTGTTTAATCATTTGTTCAACCTAAGTTTTAAGTCATGACCACGTAGGTTTTATAATGAAGGCAACTTTTTTTGCCAAATGTTTTCTAACTGATTCCCACACTCACATCAGTTTTGGGGTTCGCAGAGGATGTAACCCATATAATCAAATCACCCAATCTTTTTCATATTGTTGTAATGATGGTCAATGTTCTTTAAACAAAACAAAAGCCAATTTTGGTAATTGAAACTGACTTATGTCGAGAAGTAATTAAGTTTTCTTTCCAAGTCACATAAATGGATGGTTCTCTTTCATACTGCTAAGCCCAATTTACATTGGATTACTGCAGCTGCACATGTGTTAATTACAAAACAAGTGACCGGTACAAATAAAAACAAGGGTAACTGAAGGAGGGGACACTAAGGAACGTAAATAACTGAATCTGTTGGTGTAAGAGACAAGACAGTGCAAGACTCTTTTCTTCACACTGTTGCTAATAATGCACACTTTTCTCCAGGTGGCACAGAACTTCTACGACTGACCAAAACTAATTGGCGCCCGAGTAACAACCCATTCATCGTGAATGCTACGAGCGGCAGCAACACTGTAGCTGAAATAGTGTACTACGGAGAGTACATTCGCGGAAGCACTCTGAACCTCTACTATTCCAGTAAGTCTGTTATGTGACATGTGATATCGTTTTGAAGCAGATTTAAAGTTAATTCACAAAAAAACAGTTACTCAAGCAACTGGATATGATTTTGGAAATGGTCAGACGATTCAGGTACAATATGCAGGTAAGTTATTAGGGATGTGCAGGTATTTCTGATGTCTACCTGCACCTAACCTGCACTGGTCCATGTACTGGGTCTATGCAGGTTAGTGCAGGTAACATTGGAGTTGTATAGGTTTAAGCTAGCTAGCTAGCATTCATGGAGCTAGGAATAAAGGAACTTTACTGCTTATATCAATCACTTACAACATGTATACCAACCTGATGAAATTATTTACAGAACAAACTTTGTAGTTGGAGATTATTGTTTTATAAATAAATAACTTTATTGCGCAACAATTGTACAGTGCACAAAGTATGGCATCTACTAACTTAAGCAAGTACATGTCAACTACATTTTCATAAGGCTAATCTAATACAAAAGTGGGTGGCTAGTATGAGATAGGTATCAACTTATACAATAGTTTCTAATATCCATACAGTCTTTAATATATATCCCTATGTATAGCATGTAGGGGTTGTCACAAGTCAATATGTATTTAAATTTTCTTTCCAAGTTCATTGTGGTGAATGCTGGGAAAGTCTAGTGTATATTTATATTATAGTGATGAATTTTTGTGTTTCTCAGCTGGATACTGTAGAGACCCTGGATCACCGGTACATGGGCAGCGACAAGGCGACAGTTTCCAGCCTGGAGACACTGTCTCATTTTCCTGTGACGTTGGGTACTACTTGGTCGGGGCAGCTACACTGACATGTGTGCCTGGAAGCGTGTATGTGTATCAGTGGGACAACAATGTACCAATGTGTAAATGTAAGTAGGTAACGTCATTGTTACAAAAATGTGTCTTATCTTCAAGTTTGTACTTTTTGGTCTACTGTGAAACTTGATAAAGGTTTCCTTTACACAACTGTTCTAGTACAGGGTGGTGGAAGGTCTTTCAGCACCAAGGAAAGGGAAAGTACAGGATAGTACAGGGTGGGGAAGGTCCTTCAGCACCAAGGAAAGGGATAGTACAGGATAGTACATGGTGGGATGATCCTTCAGCACCAAGGAAAGGGATAGTACAGGATAGTACAGGGTGGGTATGGTGCTTCAGCACCAAGGAAAGGGATAGTACAGGATAGTACAGGGTGGGGTTCTTTATAACCATGTTTTTGGTGAAAAATTTGTTTTCTAACACATAGTGTTCTGTTCCATAGATGAGCACAGCTTACCTTGCCCCACCCCACAAGCACCAACCTTTGGCCACCATAGTAACACAGACAGTGCAGTTGGCAGTACGGTGAGGTTCTGGTGTGATGCTGGCTACCACATCAGGGGTTCAGCTGCCAGGACATGTGGGACAAACCAACAGTGGACGGGGGTCCAGCCTGAATGTGTCTGTGAGTTACACACTCATTCTCTCTGTGTCTATTTCTGTCTTTCCCCCTCTCTCTCTCTCTCTCTCTCTCTCTCTCTCTCTCTCTCCCTAATAGTTTAAAGTTCTAAAAGAAAGCAGCTCAAATGTATATATTTGATATTTTTATTATATTCAGTCACAATACATTGACACATATATGTTGCATGCATGTAATAGATAAATTTTTGCTGTCAATGCATTTTTTTGCCCATGCCCTATAACATCTGTGTCCATAATATCACCAGGGTCCATAATATCGCCACCTTGAGAAAAAGTGTGCTTAAAGATATTTTTACTGCAACATACCCTACGTATGTATATTTGAAGTATGCAGGAGTGCATACCAAAAGTATGTTGCAGTAGAAATATCTTAAAGCACACTATTTCTCAAGGTGGCGATATTATGGACCCTGGTGATATTATGGACATGGATGTTAATAAGATAAAGCAATTTTTATTATATAACTTTCTATCTTTAGTTGTTACTATCAGCCAGAATTGAAAACGATATGAGACCTGTAAAATTCATATTATGAATGGCTGTTTGTGCTATATATATATATAAAGCCTGGTGTTGTGCAGTTAAAGACACTAAATCTTTGCATCGGAAATTGCAATTTCAAAGTTAGTTTCCTTTTTTCATTTCATCTCCCATAATCATGATCCATGATAATTTTTACAGTGAGTCCTTGCCAGGACATCCCGCCAGCCCCTCTGCATGGTCAGATGTTCCCTATGGACGTCCCAGGCACCGGCCTCTTTGCCGTCACTGCCTGTGACGTGGGCTACTTCATCGCGAGAGGCTCTGAAGCACGAGTCTGTAACGTCTCTGATGGAGAGGGAAGGTGGGGCGGTGAACCAGCAGTGTGTCAACGTAAGTATGGAAATTTGGTGTGTAAGTCTACCGGTGCAATGGACCACGTTATTACATCACAGTTTGTTTACCTGTTCTAAAGAACATTCTAGAATGGTCAGTTAAAGAATAAAGATCATTTCAAGTTTTCAAAGTCAGGTATGTTTGATTTTTGCTTCATCTTGTTTTGTTGACACAGCATTGATTATATGCCGTAAAGGGTGATTTAGTTGTGACATTAGACAAAAGTAGTACTGTATTAAAAGCCTTATATTAGGCTAACGCTACACAAACACACACCGCGCTACGCACCCCTGTACAATATAAACGTCGATTGACCGGCATTCATTGCGGTAAACAAACTGTGACGTAATAATGTGATAGGTCCATTACATGTAGTTGGGAAGACTACTCGCTTTGTAACCGTGAGGTCGTGAGTTCAAACCCCGGCTAGGTCATACCAAGACTTGAAAAATGGTACTTTCTCTGCTTAGCACTCAGCATCTACGGGTATGAGAAAATGGAAAGGTCAAACACAAAACACTACCAGGGCTAGTCCCCTGCTGTAGTGCTTGCACAACTGCGTGGCCCAAGGGCTACAGAAATGGAGATGGGCACCACCCCTATGCTCTGCATGGAGTGGAATGGGACCTTTTTTGGGCTAGACAGTTGTGCAAATTAGTTTTCTATCCTCCTTACCACAATTGAGTAGCGCATATTCTAGGATAGGTCACTGGCAGAACATATGAAAACAAGCTAAGGTACTCCACACTGTAGCAAAATTACCCAACACAAACTATCTATTATGATCTTAACAATATTTGGAATAGGCAATGATAAATCCTGTACTTACATGCTGTCTATTAAATGACTTTTCTGATATGTTTTGTTCAGCTGTAGAATGTGGGAAGCCAGGAATACCAGAGAATGGAAACTTCACTGCACCGGAGTTCACATACCAAAACAACGTCACGTATTACTGTGACATCGGCTACGAGTTACTGGGAGAAGACAGCAGGACATGTCGTGCTAATGGCACTTGGACCAACGAAGTGCCTATATGCAGAAGTAAGATATCTAGTCATCACTGTACCTTACCTTACACCTTAGATCCTCCCGCAACTACTGTTGCATCGGTCAACTAGTAGTTCTGACAGATTACTTCTTCAGGCACTTCTGTTTTGTCTTCTAGTGTATCGAACCCCAGTTTTTTCCCATCGTTTAGGATAGTTCTACGGAGGGTGGTTCTAGGTCTACCCCTCAGGAGTTTCCCCTCTGGTTTCCAGTCCATGGCTATTCTAGCTGTTCTGTTGTTTGTGAGCCTCCACACGTGACCTGCAAACCTCAATCTTCTCTCCCTTACCATCTCACTGAGAGGGGTAACTCTGGCTCTCTGCATGAGCTCCTCATTTGTAACATGTTCCCTCCAGGAAATACCTAGGATGGTTCTAAGACGTTTGCGCTGGAATGTGTCTAAATCACTGTACAGGGCTCGAAATTCATTTTTGAGAATAGGTGCAGTGGTGCACCCAACCTATGAAACTGGGTGCACAAAAATTTTGGGGGGGGATGCACCATATAAAATCAAAGAAGTAGAATGTCACTCAGCAAAAACTACATTTTGTAATTCCCTCTCCAAAGGATGTCATGATCCTTAAAATTAAGTCTGGCCTTACAATTCCTCTAAAGATACTTTAGACAACTCCTTCATGTAATTTGCCTACAGATGCACAATTTTACATATTAAGACATTTTGTCCATTATTTTCATGATATTTCAATGGATGAAATAAGGAATGTGCTACTTGTGACCATCTGTTTGTTTCTTGAACTGTTTTTAACTCCAAAATGTCTTCTCCTTTTTAAGTTAAAGCGTGCGGATACCCTCGCAACAGTGACCACAGAGTTTACTATAATAGAGTCAACGGCACATTAGAAAGCATGAGGGGTTTTCTGTATGGATCCACTGTGTTGTACTACTGCGTCAATCCTGGTTTGTCCATCAATGGCTCAGTCTATGGAGTGTGCCAAGCAGACGGGACGTGGTCTGGAAATGACCGAACTTGTATACGTAAGTTGTAGCTTAGGCCACACCGATTTAATTTTATGGATGACATCCTCTGAAGACCCCCAAACTAGTGCGTGCGGGCGAAAAAAAGAAAAATCCAGCCAAAAATAAAAATGCTACTAAACCACAGGAATGCAAAGCTGGTATTGTGAATTTGGCGCATTACATAGCGACGTATACGATAAGCCCACAGTGCGATAAGCCGGCACATGCTGGATTTTTGCGGAATTTATGAATCGACACTGTACGTATGTACTGAGTTCTTGAGTCTTGGAGCTTTGGTAGCCTGGCTGCCGTCCACCAGAGTTATCACCACCATGGACTACCCAGGCCTAAAGCCAGTCCAGAGCCTCGGAAGACGTGATTTTTTTTTTTGTTGAGATCGGGCGAAAATCAATGCGCGCGCGGATGTCATCCATAAAATTAAATCGGTGTGGCCTTATCATGAAAGTTCAGTCTGTGTTGGTAGTTACATGTTCAAAGGTTAAACTTTTGTTCCAACAGGGGTTAGGGTGTAGGGTTTAAGAGTTAGGGTTAGGGCTAGGGTTAGGGTTAGGGATAGGGATAGGGATAGGGATAGGGCTAGGGTTAGGGTTAGGGTTAGGGTTAGGGCTAGGGCTAGGGTTAGGGCTAGGGCTAGGGTTAGGGTTAGGGCTAGGGCTAGGGTTAGGGTTAGGGTTAGGGCTAGGGTTAGGGTTAGGGTTAGGGCTAGGGCTAGGGTTAGGGTGAGGGCTTGGTTAGGGTTTAGGGTTAGGGCTAGGGTTAGGGTTAGGGCTAGGGCTAGGGTTAGGGTGAGGGCTAGGGTTAGGGTTAGGGTCAGGGCTTGGGTTAGGGCTAGGGTTAGGGTTAGGGTTAGGGCTTGGGTTAGGGCTTGGGTTAGGGCTAGGGTTACGGTTAGGGCTAGGGCTAGGGCTTGGGTTAGGGTTAGGGTTAGGGTCTAGGGCTAGGGCTAGGGTTAGGGCTTGGGTTAGGGTTAGGGTTAGGGCTTGGGTTAGGGCTAGGGTTAAGGCTAGGGCTAGGGCTAGGGCTAGGGCTTGGGTTAGGGCTAGGGTTAACGGTGCACACCCCAGTTCTTCCGTGATAGTCCGTTGTAAAAAAGTGACGAAAGGGTTTTGAGGGTCCAAGTTTGAGGTGACATTTCTTATAAACTGCCACGAAGTATACATTAAACATTAACATGGCTGAAGAGTGTAAGAAATGGTGATTTTGGGGTGAAAATTTCTTTTGGCTCCGAACCTTACTTCCGGGTATCCTTGCGCGCCAAGTGTAATCCGCCCGTTTGACCTAGTTTTCGCTCTGTGGCTTCGTAGGGGTGGATTTGCAACCCCTCGCGCCGTGGACTGTTTAGAAAATTACAGTACTAGAATTTTCTTTATAATTTACTCGGGTATAGTCAAGGCTTGGGTCTTTCTGCCAGCATCAGTCATTTCTGCCGGAAAATTTTTTTTTGTGGGATTATCCTACGCGAAAATTCGCAATTTTGGGCATTAATTTTGGAGTGAAAATAATGTTTTTTCCGTTGATTTTACCAAACTTAAAAAGGTTGAAGAAACCAAACTCAGCTTGTCTTGTAGCTGAAGAGATACCCTTTCGTCCCATATACAGTTATTCTCCTTCCGAAGTATTCCACGCCAGAGACGGTCGCTAGATTTGAGGGTGTGCAGCTTCGAAAAGAGGCCCCAAATAAACTGGGGTGTGCCCCCTTAAGGTTATGGTTAGGGCTAGGGTTAGGGCTAGGGTTAGGGTGAGGGTTAGGGTGAGGGCTTGGTTAGGGTTAGAATTAGCGATAGGGCTTGTTTTCCAGTGTTGACGTCTCACTTGGTCTACTGAAGAAGACCATATTGACTGGTCGAAAGCTCTACTAGTGAGAAGACTTGGTTGTGTAAAAAGAGTCTCTTTACTCAGTCTAGTTCCTATTGTTGCATTGTGTGAGCAGCATCAAAGATCTAGATACTCTCTCAAAGTATGACTGCATTTTTTGCCCATCGAATCTGACAACTTGCACCTTTGCAGCGTCAACTTGCCCAGATCCCACCCCACCAGCCAATGGCTTTATTGTGGACCCACAAGCAGAGTGGCAGTATAACTACGTGGCACGTTTTGCTTGCAATGATCGGTACATCCTGTCTGGGAGCTCACAGATTACGTGCGGTTCTGATGGTTGGGAGGGGAGTGTGCCAACGTGTATAGCAGGTACGGATTTTCATTATATTTAGAAAGGTAACATTTGCAAAGCAAATTCATAATGTTTATACCTTCACATATTGTCTGCTCTGTTAATTCTGACTCAAACACATGACCAGACAGGAGTCTAAATACCTCCTGCTTCAAAATTGTAACATGATGTAACCCAACACTAGTTACCATGGTGACAGATGTCTGGATCAGGTCATTGACCTTATTTAATATTTGTTTGGAGAAGAAGATGAAACAGCAAAAACAATGTTTTCCTTTGGTAAACATGAATATCATACCAGTACGGACACATTTTGTAATGTAAGCAAAACTAGATATGCTATGTCCGTGAATAGTGTCATCAGGTAACGGTGAATGATTGAATATCAAAGTTTAGATTCACAACCACTTGTGTAGCAAGAGCCGACATTTCAATGACTGTCTCCGCGCGTGTGTAACACAATGTTTTGCTCACAGTTACCACCCCAACTACAACTAAATTACCTACAACACCACCTCCAACAACTACAACTACATCAACAGCAGCAGCAACAACAACAACAGCCACATCAGTTCCAACAACAAGAACCACTGCTGCAAAAACATCTCCACTGTCCACATCTTTACCAGTGACACCCTCCCAGTCTCCTGGTCCTGAATATACATCTAAGAAGACTGAGAAGGTCCCTTCGTTTTCAAAGATGACCACCTCAGCTAATAAAGGTATAATTTCATCATAAAGATTTGCACATATTACTGTGTATGGAGTAAAAAAGTGGATTATAACTGGGGGTAATTATGGAATTCCAGTTTAATTCCCAATTCTGCATAATTCTGGCTCCAGTTCCCAGAACTCTCTGCAGAATTCTACAGAATTGGGTTAATCCCCTAGGGTCCTCAATTGCTGCTAAATATTGTATGTTTTCTTACATCATTTTTACCTATATTAGCCTATCTAGATGTAAGGCTGCTGAGATGATGCAAATTTGTCCGGAATTAAACTTTACATGAATTCCGGAATTAAACTGGAGACTGGTATATATGTCTAAAGTTTCTTTGTGTGTTGTTACAGATTCCACCAGCCAGAATCAGCATAAAACAGAGCAGCAGCCTCGTGTCAATGTGGGAGCTGTTGTTGGTAAGACTGGAGTCCTTTGACTAGATTATTTATTCTGAGGTTTTCCTAAGAAAACGGATTCCATCTATCTCCTCTCTCTCTCTCCTTTGCTGTCTTCTCCAATTAGACAAGAGCAAAAACTAGCTTCTTGTAATGTATTATAACAGTTAACGTTATAATACAATGTACATAACTAGAAGCTAGATTTTTGGCGAGTTTAATCAAGTGTCCAGCTGAACAGTGACCCAAAAAATGAGGCTTCAACAAAAGTGTCCCTAATCTGTGCACAAGCTGAGAAGAAAATATTATAAAAGTATAAAATGAAGAAGAGAAGCACTGATTTTTGTAATCTAATAGTATTTGGTGGAATTCATACATGTACAATAACTAGAAGAACTACAGGTAACTGTAACATTGTACACCTCTTATAATCCGTAAAAACTGCCATTCTGGTTCATCCTACTCCATCAGTTGCTTTGTAAGATTTTTTTTGTTACTTCATGACACTAACAGACACAGTCTCTGATAGTTTGTGTCTTTTTGTTTTGTACAGGAGGTCTTGTTGGTTCAGTAGCTGCCATCGCTCTCTGTGCAGTCCTGGTCGTCTACTTTCTGCGAATTCACTGGCGATTTAAAACTCCACCGTAGGTATATCTTGGTGATTCTTGCACACTTTGAAATATTTGTGTTCGCTTCAGTCCATTATCATTCCTACGTGTGGTTTTCTAAAGTGGATTTGATTGTTTTATTTTCAGGTATGGCAATGTTGACAATGGAACAATGGGAGGTGAGTTATTCAATACAAATTGATTATTTGCTCAAAGTCATGATCATTCATAGATATTAAAGAATTAAATGGAATATTAACAATACTTTGGTAAAAAATATAATTTTGTCAAGCTCTGTTTGTACAGATTATGTTGCACTGCATATTGTTTGTTTGCTTTTTTGTTGTTTGTTAATTTATGAGAAGTTTATTTTTTTCTTGACAGACACAAGTTTGACAACACTGGGGTGATTTTCTGTGAGCACAGTTTTAAAATGTCTGGCCAATGATTTTTTGAAGATCATATCACCTGTATGACAGGTTGTAATGTGGAGCTATATTTTTAAACATAGGAAATGCATGTAACAGTTACATGTATGTGACTGTATTCATGAACGACCGAGGGTCATCTAAAACTAAAGGAAAACATTCATAACAATGGATATTATTCAGGGACACATTTTTGTTATTAGGAAGACTTCTTTTTAGCTGTTATTCATACTAGATCCCATATCATTTATACATGTATGTGCCTCTATTTGAAGTTAAATAGAGAGAAATAGCTATAGTAGGTTCCTAATGATATATATATAGAATACAACACGGGGTATTCCGTATCGCCGGAGGTATCGGCCCGACCGCGGGTCGGATCGCCCGACGGCCGCAGGCCGGAGGGCAATCCGACTCGCGGGAGGGCCGGGACCGAGGGCGATGCGGAATACCCCGTGTTGTATTTTGTTTATGTCATACCCACCCAAGAACACACGCCTTTCAATGTATGATGAGCCAAAAGTTGCTAAAATGCAACAACATCAATTCCAACGTCCGGATTCTGTATTCGAATTTTCGAAAGGGGCACACGCGGTTAGGGCGAAACGCGTTCCAACCGTTTTATGGAAGCCATGGAAGCGTTCGATAACGGGTTCCAGACCGGGCCGTACCGTAAAGTACGGCCCGGTCCGGAACCCGTTATCGAACGTTATCGCGGCCCGGGTATGATATAACTAGAATTATGACATAATATACAGACCTGATGATTATGTACTATGCACATGTATGTGTCATTAGCCTCTATGAGGGAATACTGACATTCTAATGCTTAATGCTGCTGATATTTACCATAAATTAATCCAGATTGTGTAAGAATTCAATGAAGAATTTTATATTCTATTGTTTTATGTGAAAGAACTTAAATTTTTGTTTCTTTATTTGTATATTTTGGATATATAATCAAGCTACTGATATTTTTATGGTTGAGTTGCTTATCTTTATTTTGAAATTTATTGTCAGCTCTGTCAAGAGACGCTAAAAGTAAAGTAAATCAGACTTGGTATGTTATAATTTGTATATGTTGTGAACTTATGAACTGTGATTCTTTGAAAATATATAATTCATAACATCCAGCTTCTTGTCTTTTCATTCATGTGGCATCAAGGTTACTGATGATGACGGAAAAATATTAAGGTTAGGAAATGACAATTTTCCATTGCCTTCATCGGTTATTTTCTGAGAGTTCTGGTGCTTCTTAACAGTTGTTATCTGTATCTGTATAGCTGGTATAACCGCCCTTCGGCGTAACACACCAGCTTCTGTATCTGTATAGCCGGTATAACCGCCCTTCGGCGTAACACACCAGCTTCTGTATAGCCGGTATAACCACCCTTCGGCGTAACACACCAGCTTCTGTATAGCCGGTATAACCGCCCTTCGGCGTAACACACCAGCTTCTGTATAGCCGGTATAACTGCCCTTCGGCGTAACACACCAGCTTCCGTATCTGTATAGACGGTATAACCGCTCTTCGGCATAACACACCAGCTTCCAGGTTAGGTTCCCTTTTGCGCATTTTTAAACATTGAGCTGGCGCAGCCGAACAGTAGCCGACCTCGCCGAACACCAACCGACCTTGCGCCGACCTACTCCCAACTATGGATGCCGGGCGTTCGGCTTGTGTTCGGGAGGCGAAATTCGCGGATGTGTGACACAGGGACTTCAGGCTGCATTTTTATAGCCTAGAACGACGTGTACGCGTGTGGGTGTAAGGTTCAAAGGGGGGGGGGTCCCGACAACGCTCTACGCTGAATTCGGAAACCTCTTGATTACGCTTTACGATAAATTCCAAGTGGCCACAACGCATTACGTAGAATTAAAACGGCGAATACGCTTTACGCAAAGTGCGCCAATTACGCTCTACGTTGAATAAGAGCGGTCCGTCTACACATGTACGCTCTACGTAGAATTAAAACGGCCGATTACGCTCTACGGAAAAGAGCTTGCGGGCCCCCAGATTTGGACCCCGTGTAATTCCTACATTGTCAGGGAGTGTACGTACGTACACGTAGCTTATCTTTTTGCGCGGGGGTGTCACACGGCGGGTCAGGAAAGTTTGTCAGCTTTGCTTGACCCCTGATCGATTTTTCTTTGCACATCGCACGCGGTGAGGAGAGTATTTGGATGATCTTTGGGTTCAGCTCACGTGCCCACGAGTGGCGATAGAGAGAGAGATGGGGGCCCGCAAGCCCTTTTCCGCAGAGCGTAATTGATCGTTGTAATTCTACGTAGAGCGTAGACGGACCGCTCGGCGTATTTTGCGTAGAGCGTATTCGCCGTTTTAATTCTACGTAAAGCGTTGTAGCCACTTGCAATTTATCGTAAAGCGTAATCGAGAGCGTAATCGTTTCCGAATTCAGCGTAGAGCGTTGTCGGGACCCCCCCTTGCAGGCCCCCAGAGATCACTAAGAACTCCTTTTCCTTGCCACAGAATAACGTTTATACCGATGTGCAACAAAGAATTGCAGTCAACATCATCAGGCAATAGATTTTAGACAAAAAATGTGAGAATGTTGATGTTGGAAGCATGTAAACTGCGCACATCATTGCACATAGGAATGTTGATATTTACCAAGGGTTGTTCAACTTTGAAACCTACCCCCCCCCCACCACCAACATTTCAGCATCAGAAATGTGTATCAATATTTTGCTAAGGGCTCGTTTCAATCAATCGTCAATCTACTTTAAATGAAATCTGATTGTTGTGCCACGCACAGAGTACGGCATAGACTGCTCTATCCATTGGCAATAGGATGCATAGGATATTGTTTCTAATTATTAATTAAGGCAACTAGATATAGTGATAAATTGACGGATCTTCTTCTACAAATATTGCAGGGGAAAAAATGCAAAAATGACGATTGAAAATGTTGTACAGTTATGATATTCATTACGAAACGCCCTCGATCGCTGTTGATGCTTACGTAAAATGGTAACCGTTGTTAGATGACCGCATAATATTTCATGATATCAAAATCATTCAAGTGGGTGAATGATTTAGATAACCTGAAGCGTTTGTGATCTTTACTTTTTAAAATCTTTTCCAAAATACTGACAAACGATTTAGTTTACTTCCTCATGTGTAGACCTGGTGTCACATTGGCCATTGTGGCCATTTTCTACCTAATGCTGAAGTGTATCAAAAAAATGCAAAGACCTTAGAAAACGTATATTCTATAATGTGAAGCACCTTGACGTTTTGTAGCTGAAGAGACGGTATATTCTTCTAAATGTTGCCAAATACCTCAACAACAGAACAACGAACTTTTAAGATCTAGATACATCACCAAGAGTCATCGGCAAACAGGTCAATGTCTACCGCAAACGCAAACAAAGGGGAGGAGCCTGTTGCCCAACGTTGCATGAGACTGGTAGTACCGACTGTGCTCACAAGTATAGCGGGGTGCCACTCAGTGATTTTTTCCTTGCGCGCCGTTAGGCCAATTCCTAGGTGAGTAAACTTCTGCTACAATGTCAATGCCGCTTTGAGGAACGCGACGCCTGTGCTGAGACTGTGAACCAGTCAGAAGGTTGAGGAAGGTGCCAGACGGTCACTGAAACGTCGGCAGAGCAAAACACTTCGTTGTGTAAAAAGAGTCTCTTTATTCAGTGACTGAACTTACCAACCTGACCAAGCTATTCACTGATACAATGTCAATAGTTAGCTGTTCTACACATTACTGAAAGTTGGTAAAGTTTCTGTTCTACACATTACTGAAAGTTGGTAAAGTTTCTGTGACAGGGAGTGGTAACGGCAAGGCAAATGGCGAAATCAAACAAATCAGTAAAGCATGACTTCTGTGCATGAACTTTGATTCTCCGGCATCTGCAACCCCTGAGGTTGCAAAATGATGCTCGTTTGGGTACCCAAACTACTTTGGGGTACTTTTATTTTACCATATTTGTATCTTGTGGCTTGAAATATTCGTCTGATGTGAATATTGTAAATTGTACTTATGATGACGCAGTTCATGTCCCAAAATCTAAGACGTACGTACAGTTTAGGCATGCCAGTGAACCCTTGACAACCGTATCATACGGGCTGAGTCAACATACGAACACAAGTGTTTGCAAGACAACATTAATATTGATCTTATATCACATCCACTGTCGTCATCGTGGCCTAAACGTAAACACATAGACGGCAATGAGATTAAGACTGCATGTTAGATGTTTATTCACATTTATTTTTCGAGGATTGGGCAAAAAGTTATAAAACTTATCTCAGCCCTGTCCTCACACATAAAAGGAAACAATAAAACAAAGTAATAATAATAATAAGAAATGACAAAGGTACATAATGAGCTGGTGTACAAATCAAAGTCAATCAACTAAATCAAACAAAACGTCCTGTCTGCAAAATAAAGTTGAAAACCACATCAAATATTTTACAGTTGTTGACAAACGACAATGAGGGGTTTAATACCCCTGAGGATGGTTGAACATAGAGTGTTGTCGGTGACGTTGTTGCATGTTAGATGATGTGGATGTCATAGTTGTTGATGAATGGGTTACGGCTAAAGTAAAGTCAATCCAACATCAGTTGTTTGTTTTTTAAATTCCAGAGGCGCAAGATGAGGGCCATTTCTGTACTTGCTTTTCTGATGCTGGTCGTAGCAGGCCAAGGTGAGCTGTTTTAACATTGATGCTTCATGATATTTCTTCCGATACGGAACGGAAAATATTTAATTGCTTCTTTGGGTGCTTTAACCAATTTAACCAATCAAATCAACAACACAAACTTGGTACGTGGTCGTATATGAACAGCGTCCTCTGACCTCTGTACTATAATAGGTTTTCATAGCTTTCACAATCATATTCATGAGTAACTAATAAAGGTTTTGGTTATGTCGTAGAATGACAAAATTAATTCCAAACTTTAGGAAAAGACGAAATTGTGAAGAAATAGGAAATGAATTTTCCATACCATTTGTTCAACCTTCATGATCACATAGATTTCATAATGAAGGCAGCTTTCTTAAGAACCTTTTTTTTTATTCGCACGCTTGCATCAGTTTTGGGGTTCATCCATATAGGATGTCATCCATATAATCAAATCAGCATGGCCTAATATTATATTTGTAACGGAGTTCCCTAATAAACATAAACAGAATGTTATCATGAAAGTTCATCTGTGTTGGTAGTTACATGTTTAAAGTTAAAACTTTTGATCCAACACAAAGAATTCTCTCACCTAGAGCTTTCGACCAGTCACTCTGGTCTTCCTCAATAGACTGACCCAGTGAAGCTTGTCACGTGGCTTCTTTGAAGTGTGACGTCAACACTGGGTCAAAGGTATCCGGTAGACGATGTCGGCCCCCGTCGCGGTTCAATGAAGGTTGATGGGCCCTGATGTATATGGCTTCCTTCACCCCTCTCAAGAAATAGTCTTGTTCAAACAGAATGTGTTTGATTTTTCTATAAACTGTCAGGTGCCCGTGACAACAAGGGTACAGAGTTTATCCTGACGTTCACGGAGAACATGCAGCGTGACCTGAACGAACCCAGGCTGCTGGTGGCGGGAACTACCCAGACCCCCGCCACAGTCACTGTGGAGGTCCCTTCCGCGGGTTTCCAGCAAACCTTTGACATCAAATTCGGGGAGGTGAGTCCTCATAGGCCATGCATGTTTAATAGAACGTTATTGGGAGTCTGTATAAATCCCCTGTCACACATTCCAGAATTTGGCCTCCCGAACACTAGCCGAACGCCGCGAAACATGATGGTCGGCATAAAATCGGCTGGGTCGGCTGGTGTTCGTCAGCCGAACTTGGTTTGTCTTCTTTTATTTGTCCATATTTGTCCATTTATCCATGTCTTTCTTAATAAGGGTTAATGGTAGGGTTAGGGTTAAGGTTAAGGTTATGGTCAGGGTTAGGGTTAGGGTAGGGTTAGGGTCAGGGTTAGGGTCAGAATTAGGGTTAGGCTGACTGGTTAGACTGACTGGCATGGCAGACTAACTAGTGCTTCATTGTTTACCAAATACTTGTTGAGCCGTTCAGATTTCAATGCAGTGATCCTGACTCGCTCTCTGATGTCTACTGCTCCAGGTTAACACCATCAATCTGCCACGTACTGGCGTGGAACTTCGCGGGAGCGACAAACAGAACACCGGTATCCTCGTAACTGCCACCGACGAGATCGTAGTTTACGGCGTCTTCGCAGAACAGGCGTCTTCTGACGCCTACCTGGCCCTCCCCACCGACGTGCTGGGGACCGAGTACTTCGTCTCCTGCTACACCCCGAGCTCCAACCAGCCGTCACAGTTCGGTATCGTCGGCGTCAGCGACGGGACGACCGTCAACATCGTGCCGAAGCAGGACGTGACGTTTGGCGGGACAGCGTACACGGCCGGACAGACCATCACCGTCACTCTGGACCGTCTGCAGACTCTGCAAGTACAGAGTGATGCCGACTTGACAGGTTAGTGGAATGGTGTGTGTGTGGGTGGGTGTGGTTGTAAGGAAGGGCCAACCAAGAGAGGGGTCTATGTGGATTTTTATTTCCTGCATTCACCGTTACCACCTACGAAGCATACATGACATAATTGCTATGGTTTATCCATATGCATACTTTGATCCATACTTTTTAAAGTCTGAATGGTGCAGGTAAAATTTGTCTGGTGTGCAGGTAATTTTTAATGTTACTTGCACCAGTGCGGGTATGCATAGAAAAGTATTTCGAGCTCTGCATGTTACCACGTCCTGCAGGTTCGAAGATCACCTCCGACAAGAACGTCGCTGTCCTGAGTGGAAATCTCTTCGTCGTCGTTGGTAACGGCCAGACTGGAACAGGAGACCACATCGTGGAGATGATCCCACCCGTGGACACCTGGGGAAGGGAGTTCGTCACCGTGCCGCTCACCAAGAGGACAGCAGGGGACATGTTCAGGGTCATTGCAGCTAGGGACAACACACAGGTAAAGCCCCTGCCACACGCCAACCAACCATGGTATATAGGAGTAGGTGGGCGCAAAATCTGCATGGTTGGCTGGTGTTCGTCGAGGTCGAAAAAAACAGCTAACCCAGCCGAATGTTTCAAAAATGTTTAAAACATTCGTGGGTTGGTTGGAAGGTCCGGCCAACTCAACTCCCCCGTAGCGACAATTTAGATAGAGGTCTTGGCTACCGAAGGAAACCGGCTAACGGCCCGATACTAGTGTTGTTCCCAGAGTATTTATTTTCGCATCAATTTTTTGGTTTCCAGAGGATGTCATCCATATAATGAAATCAACATGACCTAACGTAAATCTAAGCAATGCTGTGGTTGGAATACTCAGCCTCTAAATTCTATCCATCCTTTTCATGTGGTAATGCTGAAGTAGTTTGTTTCAAGTCCATTGTTGCACATTTAAACTGCCAGATATCTGTCTTTGTCGTTCAGGTCGACGTCACAGGCAAGACCACCCACACTCTGAACGCCGGTGATCACTGGGAGTTTGGTGGCGATTCGGACGAGTACCTCCATGTCGTTACAACTGAACCGGTGCTCCTGATGCAATACAGGTACGATTTTACGTCGCAGGTATGTTTTACATACACGCGATTCTCTGCGCCTTTTTTTGTGTTTTGTGCATTTTCAATTTAGGAAACTATCTCTTTGGACGGATTCTGTAGCTAAATGCCATCCTTCCTATAATTTTGACAGTTGTCAGAATTGTTTAGAGTTAAAACTTTTGGTCCAACAAAAAAATGGCACTGAGCAAACTGGGAAAGAAAGTAAAGGTGTATTTTATTTTTCCCTTCTCCAAAAATGCAGTAAGACCGGCGACGCCGACGGCACGGGGACCGACCCCTTCATGCTGATGATCCCGCCCCTGCAGCAGTTCGCCGCCGACTACACATTCGCCACCACTCCGCTGATATCCAATCCTGACCAAATGACTCACCACATGAACATCGTGATACAGGTATGTAATGATAGTCTTGGTACCATGTCCGCTAGATGCGATGAAGAAGACTGTGTATGGTATCATTTGGGCGCATGTTCATATTTTGCCGATCATGTTTTTGCGGGCTTAAAGGGTTTAATCAAAGTCTCACTAATGCATATGAGGCAAATTAGATGCCTGATATGCACTAATGAGTTTCATTTACATGTTCGTGAGGCACCAATTCTGTTCAGATGTGTTCATGTTTAGCACTCACACGTCGATAACAAAACTGCTGCTCAAGCATCCTGATAGAGCTTGAAAACTGTCAGATCTCGTTTCAAGTAGCATCTACCACTTTTCTTCGATGTTGGCAAGAAACTTATTGCAAGCTCCTTGGAATGGCTGCCACAAGGTCTGTCTTGTGGACGTCTACACAAACATATACAGATAGGCATGTGCATTATTGATTAATTATTGATTGATCGACGATCGGTTCTAGGATTCTGAGAAGGCCGGATTGCGTCTGAACGGCAACCCCCCCGACGCTAGCGTCACCTGGACGGCCATTCCCGGTACCACCTTGTCTGGGACCCGCATCGACATCTCCGATGGCACCCACACCCTGGTCCACACCTCCCCCATCGTCACCTTCGGCATCTCCGTGTACGGCTTCACCAGCCCCGAGTCGTACGGCTACCCGGGCGGGCTCCGGCTGGCCCAGATCGCCGCGCCCTGCGTGGTCTCCGCCACCGTTCCCGGGGATGTCATCGATAACGACTGTGACGGCCGGATTGACGAGGAGCTGGCCAACGGACTGGACGATGATGGAGACGGAGCAATCGACGAAGATCTGGCAGGACGTAAGACAAAATTTTACTTCTCTCCACCCGACTCCTTTGCATGTGGATTGAATAGAAAAAAATGGACCAATTTGAGGGTCCAATTTGCCTGCACAATTTGCACAACACATTCCTTTTCGGCCTAAACTCAAGCAACTGGATATGACTTTACACAATCATATCCAGTTGCTTGAGTAAATGTCTGACAGTAGCTTGTCAATTAGCAGCCTTGTCTGGTAGTTACTCAAGCAACTGTATATGATTTGGGCAAGCCAGATGCTGGAGTTTTTGGAGTATCTTTTCATTTGGATGTCTAACCTTCATCGACGTCGAATGAACTTGTCCCATTTCTAACCTTCTGCCTGAAAACCTGTTGTCATGTTCACCCACTCTATCAGAGGCACCAGTTCCGTGTGAGAGTGACAAGGACGACTACAAGGACTGTGTGCAGCAGGAGCTGTCCAACTGTGTCGTCACCGCGCTCCTGAGCAGCGGGAACAACCGGGACAACCGCGTCAGGAGGGCTGCCGAGGAGACAGAGGACTTCGGTAAGGCGCGAAACCAGTGATGTATTGTGCATAGCACTTCGGCAGAACTTCTCATATAAGGTCTATTCACCCATATAAGGTTAACATCCCGTCTACAGTTTCCAAATGTTATGTTTAAAAAGATGTCGTCTGCAAGAGGCAAAATTCTGATGCAACGTTGACCAAAAATCCAACGAAAAGCGCGAAAAATTAGGGTTTTGCACAGGTGGAGTACATTCTGCCGACGTACTGGCCTGTCACACATTCACGAATTTGGTCTCCCGAACACTAGCCGAACCCCCGCCCCCCGCCAACATATGGTCAAGAGTTGTTGTTAAAGCCTGTAATTTTTTTTTATCTCTGAATAGCTGGAGAGCCAGAGGGTGAGGAGTTCGTCGTGGCCGCCATTGCTGTCGTCGTCGTGGGTGGGGTCATGGTCGTCGTCATGGCGATGACGTATCACTTCCAGAAGAAGCGCCTCCTGGCGGCTTGATTGGCTCATGTTCAAGATACTAGTACTCCATCTTTGAACCTCACATATCTATGACTAATACCTGTTGAATAAACTAATCAGAAGTTGTTGATACTAATACCTAATACACACATAAATAAACATACTAAATCGTACGTTTTGTTGTTGCTTCCTTTTGAACATTTTAATGAGTGCCGTATAATAAATTAGCGTCTTAACTGAGCAATTTGAATGTTGATATTTACACAGGATTGTTCAACTTTGAAACCTCCCCCCCCCCTCAACATTTCATCATCAGAAATGTGTATCAATATTTTGCTAAGGGCTCGTCTCAATCAATCGTCAATGTACTTCAAATGAAATCTGATTGCCGTGCCACGCATAAAATATGGCATAGAGTGCCCTATCCAATTGGATGCATAAGGTATTCTGTCTTATTATTAATTAAGAGAGCTAGTTATAGTGATAGATTGACGGTTCTCCTTCTACAAATATTGCTGGGGAAAACGCATGGCAATTGAAAATGTTATAGTTTTTACGAAACGCCACGGGTACCGGGTCATCGGCAAACAGATCAATGTCTACCGCAAACGCAAACAAAGGGGAGGAGCCTGTTGCCTAACGTTGAACGTGAGACTGGTAGTACCGACTGTGCTCACAAGTATAACGGGGTGCAAGTCAACAACGCAGCATTTGTGATCTTTCCCCTTTCGCGCCGGCAGGCCAATTCCTAGGTGAGTATACATGTACTTCATCTACTACAATGTCAATGTTGCTTTTGAAAACACGTTTATAGCAGCAACACCTCTGCTGTACATTGTAAACCAGTGAGAATTGCCCTGAGGAAGGTGACAAACGGTCACTGAAACGTCGGCAGAGTTGGTTGTGTAAAAAGAGTATCTTTATTCAGTGACTGAGCTTACCAACCTGACCAAGCTATTAACGGATGCAATTCTAATAGTTAGCCATACCTGTTCTACACATTACTGAAAGTTGGTAAAGTTTCTGTGACAGAGAGTTGTAACGGCAAGGCAAATGGCGAAATCAAACAAATCAGTGAAGCATGACTTCTGTGCATGAACTTTAATTCTCCGGCATCTGCAGTCCATGTTCTTTGGGTAGCAAATTTTTAACTACTTTGGGGTACTTTTATTGTACCTCATTTGTATCTTGCCGTAGCTTGGAACATCCGTATGATGTGAATACTGCAAACTCTACTGTTGATGTATCTGCATTATGACGTCGTTCATGTCCCAAAATCTAAGACAGGTTTGTACTTACGGTCAGTTTCGGCATGCCAGTGAACCCTTGACAACCGTATCATACGGGCTGAGTCAACATACTTACAGAAGTGTTTGCAAGACAACATTAATATTTATTTTATATCGTGTTCTAAACGTAACCACATATGTATAGGCGGCAATGGGATTAAGACTGTCAGATGATTTGTATATGATGGTTAATAATGGATGGGTTTCGACTTAAATTCTAACATCAGGCCATTTTTAATTCCAGAGGCGCAAGATGAGGGCCATTTCTGTAGTTGCTTTTCTGATGCTGGTCGTAGCAGGCCAAGGTGAGCTGTTTTAACATTGATACTACTAGCTACCAACACTAGTTACCATGGTCTGGTTTAGGTCAGTTTTGGTTTGAAGAGGAAGAAGAAGAGGAAAATATTTTTTTGGTTAAGACTCACACCTTTTGTTATGTTGGTTTTACTTTCATGAACATTTGTTTTGTTCTGTTCTGTACATTTGTTTCATTGTAATTTTGCGACTCCAGGAAGAATAGATTTCATGTAAATCTAATGGAGATCGAATAAACAAACAAACAAACAAACAAACGTAGCAAAAACAGTATGTTTTCCTTCGGTAAACGCCTTGATTTTTCTATAACCTGTCAGGTGCTCGCGACAACAAAGGCACGGAGTTCATCCTGACCTTCACGGAGAACATGCAGCGTGACCTGAACGAACCCAGGCTGTTGGTGGCGGGAACTACTCAGACTCCCGCCACAGTCACTGTGGAGGTGCCTGCCGCGGGGTTCCAGCAAACCTTTGACATCAAATTCGGGGAGGTGAGTCCTTATAGGCCATGCATGTGTGATAGAACGTTATTGGGAGTCTGTATAAATCCCCTGTCACACATTCCAGAATTTGGCCTCCAGAACACTAGCCGAACGCCCCGAAACATGATGGTCGGCATAAAATCGGCTGGGTCGGCTGGTGTTCGTCAGCCGAACTTGGTTTGTCTTCTTTTATTTGTATTAATCCATGTCTCTCTGAATAAGGGTTAATGGTAGGGTTAGGGTTAAGGTTATGGTTAGGGCTAGGGTCAGGGTTAGGGTTAGGGTTAGGGTTAGGGTTAGGGTTAGGCTGACAGGTTAGACTGACGGGCATGGCAGACTAACTAGTGCTTCATTGTTTACCAAAAACTTGTTGAGCCGTTCAGATTTCAATGCAGTGATACTGACTCCCTCTCTGATGTCTACTGCTCCAGGTTAACACCATCAATCTGCCACGTACTGGCGTTGAGCTTCGCGGGAGCGACAAACAGAACACCGGTATCCTCGTAACTGCCACAGATGAGATCGTAGTTTACGGCGTCTTCGCCGAACAGGCGTCTTCTGACGCTTACCTGGCCCTCCCCACCGACGTGCTGGGGACCGAGTACTTCGTCTCCTGCTACACCCCGAGTTCCAACCAGCCGTCACAGTTCGGTATCGTCGGCGTCAGCGACGGGACGACCGTCAACATCGTACCGAAGCAGGACGTGACGTTTGGCGGGACAGCGTACACGGCCGGACAGACCATCACCGTCACTCTGGACCGTCTGCAAACTCTACAAGTACAGAGTGATGCTGACTTGACAGGTTAGTGGAATGGTGTGCGTGGGTGTGCGTTTGTAAGGAAGGGACAACGAAGAGCAAACGACTACCAAGAAAGGGGTCTATGTGGGTTTTTATTTCCTGCATTCATTGTTACCATCTATGAAGCACACATGAAATAATTGCTATGGTTTAGTGTGATCCATACTTTTTGAAGTCTGCATGGTTCAGGTAAAATTTGTCTGGTGTAGGTAATTTTTAATGTTACTTGCACCAGTGCGGGTATGCATAGAAAAGTATTTCGAGCTTTGCATGTTCCCACGTCCTGCAGGTTCGAAGATCACCTCCGACAAGAACGTCGCTGTCCTGAGTGGAAATCTCTTCGTCGTCGTTGGTAACGGACAGACAGGAACAGGAGACCACATCGTGGAGATGATCCCGCCCGTGGACACCTGGGGGAAGGAGTTCGTCACCGTGCCGCTCACCAAGAGGACAGCAGGGGACAATTTCAGGGTCATTGCAGCTAAGGACAACACACAGGTAAAGCCCCTGCCACACGCCAACCAACCATGGTATATAGGAGTAGGTGGGCGCAAAGTCTGCATGGTTGTCTGGTGTTCGTCGAGGTGGAAAAACCAGCTAACCCAGCCGAATGTTTCAAAAATGTTTAAAACATTCGTGGGTTGGTTGGAAGGTCCGGCCAACTCCCCTCGGGCTCAACTCCCCCGTAGCGACAATTTAGATAGAGATCTTGGCTACCGAAGGAAATCGGCTAACGGCCCGATACTAGTGTGGTTCCCTGATTATTTATTTTCGCATCAATTCTTTTGTTTCCAGAGGATGTCATCCATATAATGAAATCAAAGACCTAACGTGGATCTAAGCAATGCCGTGGTTGGAATAAACCACCACATTTTTATCCATCCTTTTCATTTGGTAATGCTGAAGTAGTTTATTAAATTTTAACTGCAAGATATCCTTCCTTGTTGTTCAGGTCGACGTCACAGGCAAGACCACCCACACTCTGAACGCCGGTGATCACTGGGAGTTTGGTGGCGATTCGGACGAGTACCTCCATGTCGTTACAACTGAACCGGTGCTCCTGATGCAATACAGGTACGATTTTTTTTATGTCGCAGCCGTAGAGCTGTGTACCTAAACAAATTTTAGGTACAGGTACAGGTACAGGTACACAGGTTTAGGTACAGGTCCGGACCTGAACCTGTACCTGAACAATTCGACCAATTTATATGCTCTTCTGAACTCCTTCAATAACAAAAAAAAAACATAAATAAACTTGATAGTTAAGGTTTATTCTTTGTTTATGGCGAATGCTCAGATAAAATATAGGTGTTTTTGTTTTCATGAACACACTGTCCTTACACAGGGACCCATTGTTAACCAGCTATTTACACATTTGAGGTCACAAATAGGCATAAAATTGGTGTGAAATTGTTTAGGTACAGTACCGGTACTGAGGGATTAGGTATTTTGGACCTGTACCTAATCAATTTTTCCGGTACAGTATCGGTACTGTGTACCGGTACACAGCTCTAGTCGCAGGTATGTTTTACATACACGCGATTCTCTGTGCTGTGTGTTTTGTGCATTTTCAATTTAGGAAACTATCTCTTTGGACGGATTCTGTAGCTAAATGCCATCCTTCCTATAATTTTGACAGTTATCAGAATTGTTTAGAGTTTTAAAAAACTTTTGGTCCAACAAAAAATGGCACTGAGCAAACTGGGAAAGAAAGTAAAGGTGTATCTTATTTTTCTCTTCTCCAAAAATGCAGTAAGACCGGCGACGCCGACGGCACGGGGACCGACCCCTTCATGCTGATGCTCCCGCCCCTGCAGCAGTTCGCAGCCGACTACACCTTCGCCACCACTCCGCTGATATCCAATCCTGATCAAATGACGCACCACATGAACATCGTGATACAGGTATGTAATGATGTAATGATGTACAATGTCCGCTAGATGCGATGAAGAAGACTGTGTATGGTATCATTTGGGGGCATGTTCATATTTTGCCGATCATGTTTTTGCGGGCTTAAAGGGTTTAATCGAAGTCTCACTAATGCATTTGAGGCAAATTAGATGCCTGATATGCACTAATGAGTTTCATTTACATGTTCGTGAGGCACCAATTCTGCTCAGATGTGTGTTCATGTTTACCACGCACACGTCGATAACAAGACTGCTACACAAGCAACCTGAAAGAGTTTGAAAACTGTCAGATCTCGTTTCAAGTAGCATCTACCACTTTTCGTCGGTGTTGGCAAGGAACATATTGCAAACTCCTTGGAGTTGGCTGCCACTAGGTCTTTTTTGTGGACGTCTACACAAACATATACAGATAGGCATGTGCATTATTGATTAATTATTGATTGATCGACGATCGGTTCTAGGATTCTGAGAAGGCTGGACTGCGTCTGAACGGCAACCCCCCCGACGCTAGTGTCACCTGGACGGCCATTCCCGGTACCACCTTGTCTGGGACCCGCATCGACATCTCCGATGGCACCCACACCCTGGTCCACACCTCCCCCATCGTCACCTTCGGCATCTCCGTGTACGGCTTCACCAGCCCCGAGTCGTACGGCTACCCGGGCGGGCTCCGGCTGGCCCAGATCGCCGCGCCCTGCGTGGTCTCCGCCACCGTTCCCGGGGATGTCATCGATAACGACTGTGACGGCCGGATTGACGAGGAGCTGGCCAACGGACTGGACGATGATGGAGACGGAGCAATCGACGAAGATCTGGCAGGACGTAAGACAAAATTCTACTTCTCTCCACCCGACTCCCTTGCGAGCTGAGTAAATTTAGTAGACATGAGCCTAAACGGAATGTAGCTGACCAGGGGAGTTAGCTATAGCAGGCCATAGAGGGTCCAATTTGCCTGCACAGAGTCTGTGAGATGTCGTAAACTTGACCCTCTATGGCCGTCTAATTCCGGATCCCCTGGCCAGTTACAGGGGATTCGGAGTTAGACCCACATGACTACATTCCTTACTTCACCTGTTAAATACGCCAATAAACAGCTACTCAAGCAACTGGATATGATTTTGGAAAACGTCAATGAGTAACCTTGTCTCATAGTTACTCAAGCAACTACCAGTACCTGTGCTTGAATTGAGTAACTGTTTTTGGCGTATCTTACTACTTCAATGTCTAACTTTCATCGACGTTGAACGAACTTGTCCCATTTCGAACATTCTGCCTGAAAACCTGTTGTCATGTTCACCACCTCTATCAGAGGCACCAGTTCCGTGTGAGAGTGACAAGGACGACTACAAGGACTGTGTGCAGCAGGAGCTGTCCAACTGTGTCGTCACCGCGCTCCTGAGCAGCGGGAACAACCGGGACAACCGCGTCAGAAGGGCTGCCGAGGACACAGCCGACTTCGGTAAGGCCCCTGTCACACACTTAGGCCACACCGATTTAATTTTATGGATGACATCCGCGCGCGCATTGATTTTCGCCCGATCTCAAAAAAAAAAAAAAAAAAGATCACGTCTTCCGAGGCTCTGGACTGGCTTTAGGCCTGTGTAGTCCATGGTGGTGATAACTCTGGTGGACGGCAGCCAGGCTACCGAAGCTCCAAGACTCAAGAACTCAGTACATACGTACAGTGTCGATTCATAAATTCCGCAAAAATCCAGCATGTGCCGGCTGGTCACATACGTCGATGTGTACTGTCGCAAATTCACAGTACCAGCTTTGTATTTCTGTGGTTTAGTAGCATTTTTATTTTGGGCTGGATTTTTCTTTTTTTCTCCCGCGCGCACTAGTTTGTGGGTCTTCAGAGGATGTCATCCATAAAATTAAATCGGTGTGGCCTTACGAACTTCTCACGAATTCGCTTTCCCGAACACTAGTCGAACAGGTCGGCTGGTGTTCAGGATCACTCTGGACAGATTTAGGTCACATCTACCTTTTCTAGTAGACTCAAAACAAATGTGGCTTATAAATTGGAGTCAAATTCGATCCCTGAACACGCTCTGAACACTACTTTCTTAGTCCAGGATGGTTGGCAGGTGTTTTGCTGACTTACGGTCGAAAACCAGCCAACTACGATCGAACCTCCAGAGCGCCTTATGGCCTCACAAATGTTTTAAACCGAACCGTAGCCGAATTCGCCGAACGCCAGCCGACCCACTCCTAAGGGCACGGTCACATTTCCAAGCCGTGGCCCGGCCGGGTTTTAAACAATTAAGAGTATATACTATTAGTGCTCATGGTTAATTTTCCAAAACTTTTGTTTGTGTTTTGCTGTCTTATATCATAATTTTCGTTCCATACAACTGCCCGGCCGGGCCCCGGGTTGGGAGATGTGACCGCGCCTTAACCATGGCCCTGTCACACATTCACGAAAAAAAAACAAACTTAAGGGTAGAGTTGTTAATGCCTGGATTTTTTTCATTTCTGTGTAGCTGGAGAGCCAGAGGCTGAGGAGTTCGTCGTGGCCGCCATTGCTGTCGTCGTCGTGGGCGTGGTCATGGTCGTCGTCATGGCGATGACGTATCACTTCCAGAAGAAGCGCCTCCTGGCGGCTTGATTGGCTCATGTTCAAGATACTAGTACTCCATCTTTGAACCTCACATATCTATGACTAATACCTGTTGAATAAACTAATCAGAAGTTGCTGATACTAATACCTAATACACACATAAATAAACATACTAAATCGTACGTTTTGTTTTGTTGTTGCTTCCTTTTGAACATTTTAATGAGTGCCGTATAATAAGCGTCTTGACTGAGTAATTTGAATGTTGATATTTACCAAGGGTTGTTCAACTTTGAAACATCCCCCCCCCCAACATTTCATCATTAGAAATGTGTATCAATATTTTGCTAAGGGCTCGTCTCAATCAATGGTCAATGTACTTCAAATGAAATATGATTGTCGTGCCACTCACAAAATATGGCATAGAGTGCCCTATCTAATTGGATGCGGGATATTCTGTCTTATTATTAATTAAGAGAGCTAGTTATAGTGATAGATTGACGGTTCTCCTTCTACAAATATTGCTGGGGAAAATGCATGGCAATTGAAAATGTTGTAGTTATACTATTCTTTACGAAACGCCACGGGTACCGGGTCATCGGCAAACAGGTCAATGTCTACCGCAAACGCAAACAAAGGGGAGGAGCCTGTTGCCTAACGCTGAACTTGAGACTGGTAATACCGACTGTGCTCACAAGTATAACGGGGTGCAGGTCAACAACGCAGCATTTGTGATTTTTCCCCTTGCGCGCCAGCAGGCCAATTCCTAGGTGAGTATACATGTACTTCATCTACTACAATGTCAATGTTGCTTTTGGAAACGCGTTTATAGCAGCAACACCTCTGCTGTACATTGTGAACCAGTCAGAATTGCCCTAAGGAAGGTGACAAACGGTCACTGAAACGTCGGCAGAGTTGGTTGTGTAAAAAGAGTATCTTTATTCAGTGACTGAGCTTACCAACCTGACCAAGCTATTAACGGATGCAATTCTAATAGTTAGCCATACCTGTTCTACACATTACTGAAAGTTGGTAAAGTTTCTGTGACAGAGAGTTGTAACGGCAAGGCAAATGGCGAAATCAAACAAATCAGTGAAGCATGACTTCTGTGCATGAACTTTAATTCTCCGGCATCTGCAGTCCATGTTCTTTGGGTAGCAAATTTTTAACTACTTTGGGGTACTTTTATTGTACCTCATTTGTATCTTGCCGTAGCTTGGAACATCCGTATGATGTGAATACTGCAAACTCTACTGTTGATGTATCTGCATTATGACGTCGTTCATGTCCCAAAATCTAAGACAGGTTTGTACTTACGGTCAGTTTAGGCATGCCAGTGAACCCTTGACAACCGTATCATACGGGCCGAGTCAACATACGAACACAAGTGTTTGCAAGACAACATTAATATTGATTTTGTATCGTGGTCTAAACGTAACCACATATGTATAGGCGGCAATGGGATTAAGACTGTCAGATGATTTGGATATTATGGTTAATAATGAATGGATTTCGACTTGAATTCTAACAACAGGCCTTTTTTTTAAATTCCAGAGGCGCAAGATGAAGGCCATTTCTGTAGTTGTTTTTCTGATGCTGGTCGTAGCAGGCCAAGGTGAGCTGTTTTAACATTGATACCACTAGTTACCAACACTAGTTACCATGGTCTGGTTTAGGTCAGTTTTGGTTTGAAGAGGAAGAAGAAGAGGAAACGTAACAAAAACAATATGTTTTCCTTCGGTTAACGCCTTGATTTTTCTATAACCTGTCAGGTGCTCGCGACAACAAAGGCACGGAGTTCATCCTGACCTTCACGGAGAACATGCAGCGTGACCTGAACGAACCCAGGCTGTTGGTGGCGGGAACTACTCAGACGCCCGCCACAGTCACTGTGGAGGTCCCTTCCGCGGGGTTCCAGCAAACCTTTGACATCAAATTCGGGGAGGTGAGTTTTTATAAAACATACTGTATATAGTGCATCTACATGTATATATATAAGCCCTGTCAGTCACACATTCACGAATTTGGCCTCCCGAACACTAGCCGAACGGCCCCCAACCTTGGTTTAGGAGTAGGTAGGCGCAAAGTCGGCTCGCGTCTAACTAGTCAAACAATTGTTCAGCCGTTTAGATGGAGAGATTTACGTATGTCTACCACTCCAGGTCAACACCATCAATCTGCCACGTACTGGCGTGGAGCTTCGCGGGAGCGACAAACAGAACACCGGTATCCTCGTAACTGCCACCGACGAGATCGTAGTTTACGGCGTCTTCGCTGAACGGGCGTCTTCTGACGCCTACCTGGCCATCCCCACCGACGTGCTGGGGACCGAGTACTTCGTCTCCTGCTACGTCCCGATTAACAACCATCCGTCACAGTTCGGTATCGTCGGCGTCAGCGACGGGACGACCGTGAACATCGTGCCGACGAAGGACGTGACGTTTGGCGGGACAGCGTACACGGCCGGACAGACCATCACCGTCACTCTGGACCGTCTGCAAACTCTACAAGTACAGAGTGATGCCGCCGACTTGACAGGTTAGTGGAATGGTGTGTGTGTGTGTGTGTGTGTGTGTGTATGTGTGTGTGTGTGTGTACATGTATATCATGTGAAAGTCCCTTCCTTTAGCAAGGTTTCATTTCAACATTTCATGATTAATTATGTAAATTACCTCCTCATTGACAGAATATGTGCATGGCATTATATATGCAAGTCCAGGACCATAACATGTCCAGAACAAAAGAAGTTGCTACTGCACTTGCAAGGACAGCTACCAGGAGGCTAAAATTACACATTGACCTTGGTCTTCCTAACACCTAGCCAGATATCAAATCATCACAATCTACAAAGGCCTTCACCTTGACATAGACACACAGACACATACACATTCACAGGCAGACCAAAAACAATACGTACATTCTCATGTTAATAAAAATGTCAACTTCGCAACACGCTGTGTTTGGAAAGTGCACTTTGTAATCATGACAGCTACAAGAGTATGTATTCTGTATCATGTAGTAACACGAACCGTATACATGTTCCCACGTCCTGCAGGGTCCAAGATCACCTCCGACAAGAACGTCGCTGTCCTGAGTGGAAATCTCTTCGCCGTCGTTGGTAACGGACACACTGGATCAGGAGACCACATCGTGGAGATGATTCCACCCGTGGACACCTGGGGGAAGGAGTTCGTCACCGTGCCGCTCGCCAAGAGGACAGCAGGGGACCTTTTTAGGGTCATCGCAGCTAGGGACAATACGCAGGTTAGCTACAGGATTCACAGAGTATCGCAAGCAGAGGAGAACTTTGGCATATAAAGCAACATGTTAGCTGTTGCGCGTTTCCGTCTCGTAAACGGTCGTTGCCATTTATAACGGTCGATGCCATATCGCTGAATGGTAGATGCCGGCATGCCATATCCGAGCGTATCATGAAGGTCAGAAGACCAGGTCTTCCACACACTCCAGGATCTGGGGTCACTAGAACTGACTGGAGGGTCTGTACCGGGAATAGATCAACCTTGCGGGACCTATGCGTGTCTGTAGTCACCATTCATCAGTTTATGGTGCCCACGAACGATTCATTGATTGATTGATACCTAATATAACGCCAGATATCCGTTCGTCGACAGGTCGACATCACAGGCAAGAACACCCACACTCTGAACGCTGGTGAGTACTGGAAGTTTAGTGGCGATTCGGACGAGTACCTCCATGTCGTTACAACTGAACCGGTGCTCCTGATGCAATACAGGTACGATTTTATGTCGTATATGGTATACATACGGTATTCCTTCTTTTTCTTCATTTTCCATAAACATTTATGAATGAATTGAATAAGACTTCCATACTGCAGTCTGTTCCACTAAAATTGGACATAACTTACCAAGAATCTATAAGTACATAAGTAAAAGTATTACTAGTTGTACTAGTTTTGTTGTACTTGTTTTGTTGTACTAGTTTTGTTGGGTTTGACGTCTTTGTTTGAGACAGTGGAAGACGAATTTACTCACTTCGTCTATGATATGTGGGTTGAATTTAGTATTGAAATCGTTTTCTCATGATGAGAAAACAGTAGGAAAGTAATGGCTTATCTATCTTCTCCACCAATGCAGTAAGACCGCCGCCGCCGACAACACAGCCACCGACCCCTTCATGCTGATGATCCCGCCCCTGCAGCAGTTCGCAGCCGACTACACCTTCGCCACCACTCAGCTGCTATCGGACCCCAGCTTACTGACTCACCACGTCAACATTGCGATACAGGCACGTAATGATACTGTTCGCACGATGTCAATGGGATATGATGCTGTATATGGTGATATTTTACTGCATGTTCATGTTGTCTATCAACACTCAGAGGGGTATATATTTATTGCTACTCACACCTCAGTTAGGCCATGTTGATTTGATTACATGGATGACATCCCCAGCGCGTAGAAATTTTCGTCCGTTTCCAAATAAAGTTTTCGACCATACTGTAAATCGTACAAAGAAGCTACAAATTCAGCAAATTTGTGCCATGAATTCCAAAACAAATATTGGAAAACGATAATTATTGGAAGTTATTGTAAAATCAATTCTAAAGAAAAGAAAAGTGTTGTAAGAGGTGTTGTAATTTTGATGTCACAAGGTCTTTGTTGTGGACGTCTACACTATCGTATGTAGATAGATAGATAGACATTTGTACAATTGATTGATTGATTGATTGATTGATTGATTGGACGGTTTTAGGATTCTGAGAAGGCCGGGCTGCGTCTGGACGGCAACCCTCTCGACGCTAGCGTCACCTGGACGGCCATTCCCGGTACCACCATGTCTGGGACCCGCATCGACATCCCCGATGGCACCCACACCCTGGTCCACACCTCCCCCATCGTCACCTTCGGCATCTCCGTGTACGGCTTCACCAGCCCCGAGTCGTACGGCTACCCGGGCGGGCTCCGGCTGGCTCAGATCGCCGCGCCCTGCGTGGTCTCCGCCACCGTTCCCGGGGATGTCATCGATAACGACTGTGACGGCCGGATTGACGAGGAGCTGGCCAACGGACTGGACGATGATGGAGACGGAGCAATCGACGAAGATCTGGCAGCACGTAAGATCAAATTTTACTCGACATATGATCACATTTCTTTATTCATCTCCTGATCTATGGCGTTAAGAATACTATTCTGCCTGAAAATGTGTTGTCATGTTTACCCACTCTTTTAGAGGCACCAGTTCCGTGTGAGAGTGACAAGGACGACTACAAGGACTGTGTGCAGCAGGAGCTGTCCAACTGTGTCGTCACCGCGCTCCTGAGCAGCGGAAACAACCGGGACAACCGCGTCAGGAGGGCTGCCGAGGAGACAGAGGACTTCGGTAAGGCGCGAAACCAGTAATGTATTGTGCATAGCACTTCGGCAGAACTTCTCATATAAGGTCTTATTCGCCCATATAAGGTTAACATCCCGTCTGTAGTGTCCAAAAATGTTATGTTGGAAAAGATATCGTCTGCAAATGGCAAAATTCTGATGCAACGTTGACCAAACGTCCAACGAAAAGCGCGAAGAATTAGGGTTTTGCGCAGGTGGAGTACATTCTGCCGACGTGCTGGCCTGTCACACATTCACGAATTTGGCCTCCCGAACACTAGCCGAACCCCCGCCCCCCGCCAAATATGGTCAGGAGTTGTTGTTAAAGCCTGTAATTTTTTTTTTCATTTCTGTGTAGCTGGAGAGCCAGAGACTGAGGAGTTCGTCGTGGCCGCCATTGCTGTCGTCGTCGTGGGTGTGGTCATGGTCGTCGTCATGGCGATGACGTATCACTTCCAGAAGAAGCGCCTCCTGGCGGCTTGATTGGCTCATGTTCAAGATACTAGTACTCCATCTTTGAACCTCACATATCTATGACTAATACCTGTTGAATAAACTAATCAGAAGTTGTTGATACTAATACCTAATACACACATAAATAAACATACTAAATCGTACGTTTTGTTTTGTTGTTGCTTCCTTTTGCACATTTTAATAAGTACCGTATAATAAGTATGGTAACTTGACTGATCAATTTGATGTGTTTAGTTTGTAGTTCGATGTGTTAATATATAAGAAGATACAGAAAATGCCCAACCATTTGAAAATATGCACTTGAGGATAGAATGTGTACACCATGTCGAAACCACGGTGTACACATTCACATGTACAAGAATTGATTCAGGTTTCCAGTGAAGTTGTGTGTGTCTAGGCAAGAAACTGTTCACGACTGTGGTAAGTTCCATTGTTTGTGGATTGCCCCTCACTGCGCTTCCCTGTTTATTTACCCCACATCACCCACTTTTCACCCGATTTATACAATCTGTGCAATCTTATAGTATAATGGTGTAAACTAACTACCTTTTCGTTCTTTAATCTCTGTAATGATTAATGATTCTGTAAAAAAACAACCTTAACAACAGAAAAAACGGAATTCAAGAAGTCACCAAGAGAGGACTTCTAGATAAACAGCTCTGTGTTCTGTGTGTATGACAAACATAAAGGGCAGGGTCTAAACGGTTATCTGTTAGATCAGCACAACCTGAGATCCCACACGCGCACATCACGGCAGTGTGACAGTGCACGGTTTTCTTCAGGCGTTTGGACAAGGTCTAGGTAAGTACATTTTTATCAGATACGTATGGTCTATTGAGTTTACGTGTACTATGACTTAAGTCAAGATTGAAGGCTATGGCGGCGTGTTTAAGGTTTTGTGTGTAATGGTAGGTTTGGTACAATGAGGGGATTAACTACTCCCCAAGCAGAGATTTAGGCTTCGGCTCATTTTTCACTCGTTTCGTAGGCGTTTTATTGGGCTTTCCTTTTTGTCCTGGTATCTTTTTGTCACGCCAGCCCAGCCCGGGTGTCAAATGGTATCTGTCTTGCAAATTGATACTGCCTGCCCAATATGATACTGTCTTTGCAGCCACCGAAAGATCTGCTCGAGGGTTAGGGATTTAACACATAACTCGGTATGACAACATTGAGTCATTTGTACATGGTACCTTATGAAAATCAGCACCTACTGGGCAGCACATGTGCAATTCCTTCTTTCTTTAAATAGTTAAGTATCATACCTGTGTTTCAAACGGATGTACAATACCTACTTATTACGTCCCGAAAACTACAAAGGACAGTCAATAGATCACGAAGTTATTAGGACATGCCAACAGCCCCATGGTAACTGTATGGCGAGATAGGTGAAAATAAATACGGCCGTGTTTGCAAGTATTGATTTTACGTAAGAACCAAACCCTTCCTTGTTGCAGACCATAGCTATGACTATGATACCTTATTTTAGATATGAGCAGACTTAATTTTCTTATGTGTTTATTTGAATCTTTCAGGGGCAGAAAAATGAGGGCCATTTCGGCGTGTACGTTTCTGGCATTGGTGCTGGTTGTAGCAGGGCAAGGTAAGATGTAATAAATTGTTGTGCATTCACAAATACTGCATTTGTCGTTTTCCACTTTTTTGTGCCTAATTCTGGATTGAGTAAATTCTTGAGCTTTAATGATATTACTGCCATGTGCTGCTGGACCACCCGTTGTAACATATACAAGCCCAACTGTGTGCTGTCAAGGAGGTCATGTAATGAAAAAAACCTGTAAAACAGCGTTACCAAAAGTAGAAGAGATTAACGACTTTCTCACTCTGGGACAGCCTGAACCCAACCATATCCATTGTAACCCAATCTAAAGGCCATTAGAAACACAGCCACACATAGACATACCAAAGACAATATCACCATTTTCATGGACTCATTTGATGGAATTTTAATAGGAGTCCGTGACAACAAGGGCACGGAGTTCATCCTGACCTTCACGGAGAACATGCAGCGTGACTTAAACGAACCCAGGCTGCTGGTGGCGGGGACTACCCAGACTCCCGCCACCGTCTATGTGGATGTTCTCGGCGTCGGCTTTACCACCACGTTCAGCATCAGGTTCGGAGAGGTAAGGCAGTCTGCTGGCTCTTGGGTTTTCGGGATTGGGGTCTGTACATGTGTTGGTTGTGTGGCCCGTGACTGGCCACGGCAAACCCTTCTATCTATCTGCTAAGGCCGAAGAAAAATGCCTGTTTCCCGACTGACCTTAGAAAAACTGCCCACCTTAGCCTTTTTTGGTGAACCTCTGAAAGGGACACAAATTCTTTAAGCTGATCGATCTTTTATAGCTGCATGATCTGACACCTGAGTGATGAAACGTTGTACAATCGGTTTTCCAATATTGATATTAAAAATATGATTGAGCTAATGCAAGTTTAACTTGAGGTTTGGAATCTCAGATTTCTTGTATTGCCTTGTGTTTGTTTAGGTCCAAACCGTTAATCTGCCGCGTACTGCCGTGGAGCTCCGCGGAAGCGCATCACAGAGCACCGGTATCCTCGTCACCGCTACTGAAGAGATCGTAGTTTACGGCGTCTTCGCCGAACAGGCGTCTTCTGACGCCTACCTGGCCCTCCCCACCGACGTGCTGGGGACCGAGTACTTCGTCTCCTGCTACACCCCGAGTTCCAACCAGCCCTCACAGTTCGGCATCGTCGGCGTCAGCGACGGGACGACCGTCAACATCGTGCCGACGCAGGACGTGACGTTTGGCGGGACAGCGTACACGGCCGGACAGACCATCACCGTCACTCTCGACCGTCTGCGGACCTTACAGGTGCAGAGCGCTGCTGATCTGACAGGTCAGTGTTCACAAAGGGAGAATAATTGTTAGTGGAATATTATTCAATCAGTGGAATATTATTCAACAGCTTGATCACGGAGTGACCTAGTCTCGCGAGAACACGAGACTAGGTCGAGACTTGTGTAGATCCTCTGGCCTCCTCCGCCTCCTTGCGGAGTAGGGGTAAATAGGACTTGGGCAGCTCCCAACCTTCATTGCGATTCATCCCAGCACGTTCCAACTGGAAGAACAATTGTTATTGTTATTGGGTGGGCCGGCTACTCTCTCCTCACATCAGTTGAAATGATGGTCTAAAGAAAATCCTGGCCAAAAGAACAAAGTTTTACCTTTTCTTTGAAGATGCCGGGAAGCTATACGAAAACCGCACAGCTTGGAGAACCCTGGTCCAAACTCTCAACTGACAGACCAAATGTGGTCTACAGGCAATAGGTTGAGCGGTGAGCGATGTAATAACATAAAACCATTTTGCCTCACCTGTGCAGGGTCCAAGATCACCTCCGACAAGAACGTCGCTGTCCTGAGTGGAAATCTCTTCGTCGTCGTTGGTAACGGCCAGACTGGAACAGGAGACCACATCGTGGAGATGATCCCACCCGTGGACACCTGGGGGAAGGAGTTCGTCACCGTGCCGCTCACCAAGAGGACAGCAGGGGACAAGTTCAGGGTCGTCGCAGCTAGGGACAATACACAGGTTAGGACTTGTCATGGAAAATCTGATGTAGTTGTGATGGAAATTTGCTTCAAGTTGTCAAAAATCATACAGATTATCTTTCCAGTTTTGATACCTGAAATTTCATAGGATGTCCAACGAAAACAATGTTCCATGTACCAGTAATGAGATGTCCGACTTTTAGGTCGATGTCACAGGCCAGAACCCACGGACTCTGGACGCCGGTCAGGTCTGGGAGTTTGGTGCCGGGTCGGACGAATACCTTCATGTCGTTACAACTGAACCTGTGCTCCTGATGCAATACAGGTACGTATTTACGATTTATTTACATCTCCCTGTACGGTGGAGTGACGCCCACCGGGCCTTTTGGCTTATCGTTGATACTGTGTCCAAACACTGATGAGGACACAGGCGTATTTGATGTCGCCAATGTGCCAAGATCTACACATTTTCCACAATTAATAAATTTTTGTATTTGTGTGTTTCTTGCATTTGGCATTTAGAGAACGATCTACTTAAACCAATTCTTATTGCTAAATCCGTCCTTACTATATAAGATTGCTAGATTCAACGATTGTTTAGAAGCCCCTATCTTTTCCACCCCTTTAGTAAGACCGGCGACGCCGACGGCACAGCCACCGACCCCTTCATGCTGATGATCCCGCCCCTGCAGCAGTTCGCCGCCGACTACACCTTCGCCACCACTCCGCTGATCTCTCAACCCGCCTCCCTGACTCACCACATGAATATTGTGATACGGGTAGGTAAGGATAGCAGGTTGGCAATAGGGTATGATACTGATGACCGTGTACAGTCTCATTTTTCAGCTTCGTCATGTTGTCAACAGACATTCAGAGGTGTCCACATTTCTTTTATACTACCTACGAGCTTGTTGCTCGTGTTTCTTGTTCTCCTGCCATTTCGTTAACTGGATTCAATTTTTAAGTTCGTGTACGTGTCTTATTATTACAGGATTCTGAGAAGGCCGGGCTGCGTCTGAACGGCAACCCCCTCGACGCTAGTGTCACCTGGATGGCCATTCCCGGTACCACCTTGTCTGGGACCCGCATCGACATCCCCGATGGCACCCACACCCTGGTCCACACCTCCCCCATCGTCACCTTCGGCATCTCCGTGTACGGCTTCACCAGCCCCGAGTCGTACGGCTACCCGGGCGGGCTCCGGCTGGCCCAGATCGCCGCGCCCTGCGTGGTCTCCGCCACCGTTCCCGGGGATGTCATCGATAACGACTGTGACGGCCGGATTGACGAGGAGCTGGCCAACGGACTGGACGATGATGGAGACGGAGCAATCGACGAAGATCTGGCAGCACGTAAGACCAAATTTTACTCGACATTTGATCACATTCCTTTATTCATCTCCTGATCTATGGCGTTAAGAATACTGTTCTGCCTGAAAATGTGTTGTCATGTTTATCCAATCTATCAGAGGCACCAGTTCCGTGTGAGAGTGACAAGGACGACTACAAGGACTGTGTGCAGCAGGAGCTGTCCAACTGTGTCGTCACCGCGCTCCTGAGCAGCGGGAACAACCGGGACAACCGCGTCAGGAGGGCTGCCGAGGAGACAGAGGACTTCGGTAAGGCCCTGTCAAGCACGTCGGCAGAACGTACTGCACCTGCACTAAACCCGCAATGTATTGTACACACGGCAGAACACCTCATATAAGGTCGTATATTAACATCCCGTCTGTAGTTTCCAAATGTTATATCGGAAAAGATATCGTCTGCAACAGGCAAAATTCTGATGCAACGTTGACCAAAAATCGATCCAGCGAAAACCGCGAAAAATCAGGGTTTTGCCCAGTACGTTCTGCCGACGTGCTGCCATTTAAGAATTTGTCCTCCCAAACACTAGCCGAACCCCCGCCAACTATGGTCAGGAGTTGTTGTTAAAGCCTGTAATTTTTATTATCTCTGTATAGATGGAGAGCCAGAGGCTGAGGAGTTCGTCGTGGCCGCCATTGCTGTCGGCGTCGTGGGTGTGGTCATGGTCGTTGCCATGGCGATGACGTATCACTTCCAGAAGAAGCGCCTCCTGGCGGCCTGAATGGCCTAGCAGAAGCCCCCTTTCTTAACCATGTGGGACGGCTGATGAAATTAAGTAGTAGCTTTAGGTATTGAAACGCAATGAAACAATACAAATGGTAAATTGCTGGATATTGTTGTTGTCTCATTTTTTGTACTTTTCTCGATGAGCATATCTTTACTTGTACTTGCTGAAGATATATCTTTGCCCACAAATGGTAACTGCCTGGCTAATGGATACTGCCTGCTGGCCGATTGAATGAATGAATGAACTTTATTGCTCGAAAATCGTACATGGTAAATGTATGACAGTAAAACAACAATACTACAAAACTGAAATATCCTACAATCATAACTACTCACTCACTCACTCACTCACTCACTCACTCACTCACTCAATCCTCTTGCACGTGGTGCGTAGAGCTGACTAGTTTCGTCAGGGCCCGCCACTTTTCTCATAACTACAGTACAAACTATCATCGATAAAAATATATGAATTACAATATAGTCATGTTACATGTATTGATGATTTGGCCTCACTTTTGGAATGAAGTAGAAAAAAAGTTAACCTATTTAGGCAGATGTGGCAGTAGGACACGTTAACAATATATGGGAATTTTCGTTCTGTGTATATACGTACCGGATAAGGTGAACTGTCTTTACAGCCACCAAAAGATCTGCTTGGAGATTAGGCAAATGTTTTTCTATTGTCCAAACAGTACCCGTGCAGTCGCAGCCTTTATACGGTTGGATTGATGCAGGGTATCACATAATAATCAATACAGATCACAACAATCAAATAATAATACACACATGATACACATATTTGTTCCATGGCAAGAGTCCCATGGCAGGGGTAATCACCACATGCAAACAAAGAGGGAGGTAAGAGATAAACATTAGCTCGGCCCAACCTGCGCGTGTACCTGTGCCCTTTGGTCCCATCAGATACCGTCGCACGTAACAAAGATGTCGCGCCTGTGTTTCCTGAGCGTGATTCTGGGGCTGGTGGGGCAAAGTCTTGGTGAGTACATGTCATAATCGACGCATAGATGTGGACAATATCAGATAGTCTTGTGTGTCTGTTAGTGACTTGATGTCGTCTAGAAAGCTTGATGTAGAACATTCGTAACGTTGATCAACACGCACAAGTTACTAGTATGTTCTCTTTTCGCTCAACTCCTATTCACACTGAACTTTACGTCAGAAAAGTTTTAGTTACGATGTGTATTCAAAACGCGTTGAAGTCGTTATTAAGCTGTGTCCGGTAGGCTGAATGCATTTTATGGCAAGAAATATACTTTCTTTTACTACTTATGATTTTGTAAGTAACCAACCATGGCGTTATGGTTGCCTCCATGAAGAGGTATCAAAGTTCAGATGGATGTTTTGAGCAAAGCTTGACAACAAGAACATGTAACTTGTTACGTATGGCAGAGTTACTCAGTCGTCGTGCTCTGATTTAAGATTCACTGTTATTCAAGTTAATAATAATAACCTTTATTGTACATTCATGCCCTATCGAGCTAAGTACAGGTCAACAGATGAAATAGGTAATATACATGTTTGTAGTATAAACAGCTCTAAAACTACTCTAATACAGGGGTTCGGCTTCTTCTCGTTTCTTTGTGATGTTGAAAATATAATTTGAGATGGGTTTGTATAGTACAGAATGATCAAAGCGCATAAGAAAGATAAATTTTTCAATATTAGGCAAGTGTTGGAAATATGGAAACGTACTAGTAATATATCTAAAAATATTTCTATCATCACTATATAAACTACAATCAGTAACAGGCTTCATCTTCTACTTTGTTTGAGCTACAAAATTGGCAAATCCTTTGCTCCAGAGGTGTGCGGTTGAGCCTTCCTCTTTCGATGCTGAGTTTATGACAGCTGATTCGTAGTTTGGTGATGGTGGTTCTTTGACCACCATCGTTAATGGACAGCCTTAATATATGTGCAGGGACTGTAAAAATTCCACATATTTTACGTGACCTTGTGTATGTGACATGCAAGTCGATTTTTGATAAAACTGGATTGAACTGATTTAGTCACGTTCTTAGAGACTTCCGATAACATCCTTTAGGAGTTGTTTCACACTTTGATTTAGGCTGAAACAAATCCCAGATCCTACACTTTGACGTTCAAAGCGTATTTAACGTGCACTTCGAGCATTTTCATATTATTCAAGCTGCTTGCCCGATCGGTTATATTACGCAGAGGCCCAGGGCACGTGCCTGAAGTTCTCTTCCAACAGCAAACCGTGATCCCATTGGAACTTTGGCGTTCAAGACATATTTTTCCAGATACTTGCCCGATCGGTTACGTAGAGGTCCAGGGCACGTGCCTGAAGTTCTCTTCCAACAGCAAACCGTGATCCTATTGGTACTTTGGCGTTCAAGACATATTGACCATTCGGGCACTTTTATATTTTTCCAGCGGCTTGCCCTGTTGGTTACATAGGAGCCCAGGGCACGTCCCTAAAGTTCTCTACCGACAGCAAACCGTGATCCTATTGGTACTTTGGCGTTTAAAACATAGTTACCATACGGTCAAGACATATTGACCATTCGGGCACTTTTATATTTTTCCAGCGGCCTGCCCTGCTGGTTACTTAGAGGCCCAGGGCACGTGCCTGAAGTTCTCTACCGACAGCAAAACGTACGAGGACGCCAGGGCGACATGCCAGGCAGACGGGGCTCGTCTCGTCGTGGTGAAGACGGCCGGACTGGACGCCTTCCTCGGGGACACCATCAAGAACAGTTACAACGGCGACACTTGGATCGGCCTGGACGATCTCAACAGCCCGACGGTAAGAGAACATAACTTGAATTCTTATCATGAAAGTTCATCTGTGTTAGAAGTAATCATAGTAAGGCCTTGAACTTTATTCCAACACACAATATAATTGTACAGGGATCAAATATTCAGCGACCACTGTCGCCTTCATCAGGATAATGAATGAAAAATCACTTCACAACGTGATCTCGCGAGAGTTACGGTTACAAACGCGTGACCTTATTCACGAGACTTAACTGATACGTGACGTGAGCAATTGATAAAAAATGCCAGGGAGTTTATATCGCCCACAATCTCTATTAAGTGAAGGCTGAATTACTCTAATATAACTTTAATTCTATGTAGAAGACTTAATGATATCGAGATTTTATGAACTTCTTTGTGTGTATGGACAAGAGAATTCCATGATTCACTTTTGTTGTGTTTCCTGTTTCCTGACCGACGCTAGAAAAACTGCCAACCTTAGCCTTTTTTGTGAACCCCTGCAAGGGACATAAATTTTTCGAGCTGATCAACCATTTCTATCTCCGTGATCTAACACCTGAGTGATGAAACGTTATACAATTGGTTTTCCAACATTGACATTGAAAATGTAAGTGTCCTTATGCAAGTTTTACTTTTATTAAACCGTATTGTATAAGCTGGATCACTAGAGATCACCAAAGTCTAGTATAAAAAAAAGAAAAGAAGATAATCCCTACCTACCCACCCTACTTTTTTCATGGTTGAAATAGGAATCACTTTTTCCTTAGCCTACGGGTCTTCATTAGGTCATACCAATTTAATTTGTTGTTTCTCGGATTTTTCCAGAAAAAATATGAAGCGACAGGGCGAAATAAAAAAAAAAACAGGCCAAGGCACCCTATGAAGGCCGGACATGTTACGATATGAGCCATGAAGTCAACATATCAGGCTGGTTTATAATCAAAACAATAGGTTTAACAACTAGGACGAAAAGGACTGTCTTCAACCGTTGTGGCCAAAATATGTCTTTCCTTGAGCATTTTGCAGTTGATTCAGAACCTCAAGTCTTGTTTTTTTGCAAATCAGAAAAAAATGGACATGGTGAATCCGAGAAACAACAAATTAAATCGGTGTGACCGTATGTTCTACAAAAAATTCTTTGATTTTTTTTATTTCAGCACCAGTTTGTCTGGAGTGACGGCAGCACTCTGACCGCCTCCGACTACAGTAACTGGGACGGCGTCCAGCCAGACAACCCGGACACCGAGCAGTGTGTGGAGATCCGGGTGGAGTACAGCTACAACTGGAACAACCACCTCTGCAGCGAGCTCAAGCACTACGTCTGCGAGAAAGGTGGGTGGAGTTTTGTTTGTATACGGTCCACTAAGACAGGGTCCTAACATGCCTCCTATCGGATTCTAGTGGCACTGCACCCTGTCTGTTAGGACAGGTTCCCAACATGCCTCCTAACGGGTTCTAGTGGTACTGCACCCTGTCCGTTAGGACAGGTTCCCAGGACGGGTTCTAGGACGGGTTCTAGTGTGGACGGTTTCCCAATATGCATCCTAACGGGTTCTAGTGGTACTGCACCCTGTCTGTTAGGACAGGTTCCCAAAATGCCTCCTAACGGGTTCTAGTGGTACTGCACCCTGTCCGTTAGGACAGGTTCCCAACATGCCTCCTAACGGGTTCTAGTGGTACTGCACCCTGTCTGTTAGGACAGGTTCCCAACATGCCTCCTAACGGGTTCTAGTGGTACTGCGCCCTGTCCGTCAGGACAGCTTCCCAACATGCTTCCTAACGGGTTCTAGTGGTACTGCACCCTGTCTGTTAGGACAGCTTCCCAACATGCCTCCTAACGGGTTCTAGTGGTACTGCACCCTGTCCGTTAAGACAGGTTCCCAACATGCCTCCTAACGGGTTCTAGTGGAAAATAACGGGCTCATCTTGGGACTTGTTTCTGCAGTTCTAAATACCTGAAGTATGAAATACCTAATCAAATGCCTATTTGAGGCAGTATGTGTCAATATCATAGAGACTGCCTCATTCAGAATATCTCCAGTTTTACCGCCATGAAATTGCATTGGATGCCTTTAACGTTTAGCCTGGTTACCAAACCTATTATAGCTCCCAAGTCCTACATCCTCTCCGCAAATCTATTCGAACCAGAACCTCTATTTGCGGAGAGGATGTAGGACTTGGGAGCTATAATAGGTTTGGTAACCAGGCTATTTAAAGTTTTGCTTGACTGTTGTTTTAGCGGTGCTTGACGACTGTGCGGGAGACAAGGACGAGTACAAGCTGTGTGTGGAGTCCGCCATCACCACGTGCGCCGCACAGCTCGGCATCTCCAGCCGCCACGACAACAGGGTCAGGAGGGCTCTGGAGGAGTACCGTAAGAATCCACACTGTTGTTGTTATTTTCATCACATACAAAAATAGAAGCTAAAGGATGCCTTCTATACTGTTATAAACCACACACGCACACACACACACACGCACGCACACACACACACACACACACACACACACACACAAACACAAACACACACACACAAACACACACACACACACAAACACACACACACGGACACACACACACACAAACTCGCTCATTCACTCAGTGGTTTAAAATCATCTTTACTGTATTCCCCAATATAATATTGCCCACATTATAGCAACTTTAAAATATCATCTAGCTAGGAATGTATACATAAAATTGAATTGCGACCTCTACAACATTAAAATATATACATGACAAAAGAGATAATGCATTAATTGTTTACGTTTACAACTCATTTAGGAGTTTTACTATATAGGGCAAGGGGCTCGTAGAGTACCGCCTCGTGCGTGCTAGGATAGGGTCGAATTAATTTTTTTGCCTTTTCGACCTCCCTGTTACTTCGCCTCTTGTCTGAGGGAGCCAGTGATGGTAGAGAGTTAACCTTACCTATTTACCCCACAGTTCCCCGCGAAGAGAGCAACAACCTGACCGCCGCCCTGACCGTGGCCGGGGTCGGCGTCCTGGCGGTCGTTGCCATGGGGGCGCTCTACGTCATCCAGAAGAAGCGCCTGGCCGCCTAGCCATCTCCGCGGAGACACTGCGGATAGACACCGACATGTCCGCGGAGTGCGACATTGTGTGTCAGTAGATTGTAATAGCATCGCCAGTGAATGATTGATAATAATGAATGAATGAAGACCTTTATTGCACATTTCTGCCACACTTGGCTAAGTACAGGTCACAACAAAACAAGATGAATGGACACGGTTAGCAGATACAAAATTAACTAACTATCGTTATATAAATTCAACTTCTCGATCATAATGTATGTCATCAAGCACATTCTATTCGGAAGATTTGACAAAAATTCTGAACCTCCGTTCCACTCAGGAACCTTAAGCTTGTCGTATAGACTTCAATTGATCTCTAAGCAGATCTTTCGTTTAAAAGTACGTAGCCAACCGTTAAGATCATAAAATTGACCAGACAGTTGGCCAATTTGATACTGTCTTGTCGTTTTTTTTACGGTTTGTCACCAAAATAAAGACCTGCTTGGAGATTGATTAAGTATTTATGATACAAGCAGAATATCTAAACTCTGATTGTGATGATGTATTTTACTCAATTTGAATAAATCAGCTAAACAATACCAAGGCAACCACTATCACTTCTTTTTCTTCAAAAATACACACTGGTAGACATATTTTTTATTATTGCGTCTTCGCCCGTTGTAGTTTTGGCAATGAATGAATGACTTTTATTGTAGCCTTGTGCCCTGGTGGGCTTAAGTACAGGTCGTCTTGCACAGGTATACACTCAAAATGGTCTATAGAATCTATAGTACATGTATATTAAGTACAGGTCGTCTTGCACAGGTATACACTCAAAATGGTCTATAGAATCTATAGTACATGTATATTAAGTACAGGTCGTCTTGCACAGGTATACACTCAAAATGGTCTATAGAATCTATAGTACATGTATATTAAGTACAGGTCGTCTTGCACAGGTATACACTCAAAATGGTCTATAGAATCTATAGTACATGTGTATTGAGAACTTGAGATATACAAGAAGTCAATTCCAAGAGTTCATTCCAGGACATTTCAAAACAATTAACACACAACATAAAGCACAACCATAAAACACATCTTCGTGATACAAGTATTAAATGAATGAATGAAAGAATGAATGAATGAATGAAAGAATGAATGAATGAATGAATGAATGAATGAATGAATGAATGAATGAATGAATGAATGAATGAATGAATGAATGAATGAATGAAATACCTTTATTGTACATTCATGCCACGACGGGCTAGGTACAGTATTAAATGTTCAAGGTACAGTAGCCCCGATTTGCATATAAATAGGACGGAACAAGTTTACGTTTTTCTAAGGAGGGTCGTTGGACTTCGGCTTCTCAGTTGAACTGTACTCCCAAACAGAACAAAGCTTCAGTTCTTCCGTGTATGTTTACCCATACCAGAGCATCCCTTTCCACCCCCCTTAAGAGAGGAATCTTACCCCCTACAGTGGCCCTGTAATTACGTCATTAATTGCCCTCTGACACACTAATAGGGGGCAGGGGCGGTCCTTACTACAAAGTAATTGGAGACCTAGACACTGAGAAAATCCTACACCGTGAGGTTACAGCCTCTGTCACACATTCACAAATTTGACCGAATGTCCCCCAACCCATGGTTTGAGGGGTAGCTATAGGTCGGGGCAAAGTCTGCAGGTGTGGGGTCGTTTAGGGTATTAAATGAAGATTTTATTTTATTGCTTTATTGCACGACAATTGCACATGGTACAATGTATGGCGAAGTACAAGAAAGTATTGAATAAGACCTAACATAGAATAAAAAAAATAATAAATCCTAATTACTCAAACAACAAGAAATGACAGAGCGTTCGTCCCAAGTTCGAATCCTGCCTTGCCACCGATCTTGTGCCCATGGGAAAGGCACTTGCACGAATTTCCTCACTTAACCCAAGTGAAAATGATCGTTTATACCTGTTGTCCGTGCGTTTGTCTGCGTTGGTGGCGGCATAAATAAGTTGAAAAGACTTGAGTGTGCCGTCACCATATCTTGTGATAAATGTTAGGCCATGTTGATTTGATTATATCGATGACATCCACGCGCGCATGAATTTTCGGCCGTTTCAAAAAAAAAAAAAGTTTTCAACCATGCTGTAAATCGTACAAAACAGTTGCAAAATGAGCAAAAATATACCGTAAGTTACCAAAAAAAACATACCAATGTCGTAGAATGCCAAAATCAAACAAAAGAAGACGAAATTGTAAAGAAATGAACTTGAAGACTAGGTTATTCGCCAAACCATATTCTGTCCCATTTGTTCAACCCTCATGACCACGTAGATTTCATAATGAAAACAACTTTTTTTTTTTGCAAAACTTTTTTTTATTCGCACGCGCGCATCAATTTTGGGGTTCCCGGAGGATGTCATCCATATAATCAAATCAACATGGCCTTAGAGTAGAAAAAAACTGCTGTTCGGAGAATTCGGCTATTATTTGGCTGCGTCAGCGTAATCTTACAAAATGATTCAAACATTCGGGGGTTGGTCGAGAGGTTCGACCATGTTTCAGTGGTAAGCAGAACAACTTCTAACCATTCGGGCGTGTTCAGGGGTTAGACCTGACTCAAATTTTCCTCAAATTCGTTTCGATCCGTATATAAAAGTAGGCGTGGCCTAAATCTGGTCAGCGTGCTCCCGAACGTCAACCGAACCGTGTGGGGTCGGCTGGACTTCGGAACGAAGGTCGTGTGGCAGGGGATGACTGGTACCCATAACAGTGACTGGCTTTTGGCATCCCTTTGAGCAAACCTCATTGCCCTGAGCAAACTTTCTGGTCAACGCAAATGTGGATCACCAAGGCATGCGTTTTATGTTCATGTCATCGTGGTTTGCAAAAGTCCATGAAATAAAGATAAACTTCCTACCGGTGGGCGCTGCTCGCTTAGCCTCCAGTGCAGACTTCGAAAGGGCTGAGGGTAGAACGATCGGGGGTTGCTTTGGGGGGGGGGGGCGAATGATCAAATTAGCCACCCGAGTTATCATTCCCCCATGATCTAATTGGCCACTTAAGTTGCCTTTTGCCCCACCATTTACCACTGTGCGGGAACTGAACTGTTACTCGGGTAGCCAATTTGATTGTCCCCTGACCCTGAGAAAAGATCGCAAGAGGTGTAACTCCCTAGCCTCCAAAACATAACTTCCTCTGCCTCATGAAAAAACAAAAACCATGTAAAACTAGAAAGGTAACATTTGCAAAGCAAATGCATAATGTTTACCTTCGCATATGGTCTGCTCTGTTAATTCTTACTCAAACACATGCATATATAGATGGATATATAGATGGTCTAACAGGAGTCTAAATCCTTTCTAAAACCATGTAAAACTAGAAAGGTAACATTTGCAAAGCAAATGCATAATGTTTACCTTCGCATATGGTCTGCTCTGTTAATTCTTACTCAAACACATGCATATATAGATGGATATATAGATGGTCTAACAGGAGTCTAAATCCTTTCTGCTATAAAATTGCAACATGATGTAACCCAACACTAATTACCATGGTGACAGACAGTCATTGCCATTATTGGTTAGGAGAAAAAGAGGAAATAGAGCAAAACGATGTTTCCCTCCGGTAAACATAAAAAGTTGCGTATCAGCGCCCTCCCCTAAAAACAAAAACGCCTCCGCTCAAAGAAGTCTGCGAAAGAGGCTAGCGTACGCACGTAGCACGACGTTCTGCGTAGGCGATCTAACCTTTGCTTTTGTATACTTGGTTCTATAAATATGTTCATCCTGCCCTGCACGTGATTTAATTTATACATCGATAAATCTAAGGCTGACAGCTCAAAAAATATTCCCCTTGAAAAAGTGCTCACCAATATGGCGTTTATGCTCCTGTCTGTTTTGGTGCTGGCTTTGGCTGACTGTAGTCTGGGTAAGAACACCTCAATACACCTTTATCCTTGGCTAAAAATATATATATTTTATATTGCAGTATTTACTATCTCGTGTTGTGTTGTCACAGTGTTTCCAAAATTCACAGCTAATGCTATGTTAATATCCAATTGCGTATAGGGTAAGAAAGAATGTTTTTCAGGTTGACCTTCGTACTTCCAGCTAGCTGTTGATTGTTTAGAATCAACTTTTAACTCACTGATTTTCAGTAAAGGTAAGGTTTTGTCGTATACCTATGCCAGGAACATTTCCACGGTCAATTGTTAAGATACTGTCACATATTCACGACCTTCCCCCGAATTTTTCCCGAACACCAGCCGACCATGTTCGACTGACGTTCGGGAGCAGCTTTTCCAGATTTAAGCCACGCCCACCTTTCTATACGGATCGAAACGTATTTGATTCAAATTTGTTCCCCAAACACGCCCAAACACTGCTGACTTACTCCCGAATAGTTAGCTGGTGGTCTGCTGACTTGCAGCCAAAGAGCCAACCAAACATCCCGACCAAGGCACGAATGTTTTGAACATTTTGAAACATTCAGCTGGCGCAGCCGAACAATAGCCGACTTCGCTGAACGCCAGCCGACTTGGCGCCAACCTACTCCTAACCACGGTGCGTTTGGCTAGTGTTCGGGGGGCCAAATTCGTGAATGTGAGACAGATGCTTTTAGTCTAATAGCCATCTGATAACAACCCTCCTCAGTAATGTGTTCTTCCGTCTGTTTGCAGCTGCTCTCGACAACAAGGGTACTGAGTTCATCCTGACATTTCCGGAAAACCTCCAGAGACAACAACACGACCCAAGACTGTTCTTCTCCTGCCCGCATCCGAGCGGGGCCGAAGTCACCGTCACTCTTCCGTCTAGCGGCCATCACGAGAGAGTTCGGGTGAGGCATGGGCAAGTAAGTACTCCGTTTTGTTTGTAAGGCCACAGCAAGTAATTTTTATGGATGACATCAGCGCACGCATTAATTTTCGCCTGATATTGGGGAAAAAAAGAAATTTTGTTGCCCTCTGACAGTGGTCAACATGCCGAAAATGGGCAAAGATGTCTGTTACCATGCCGGAACGTAAATGGCAGATAACTATGAAGACAAGAGACAACAAAAGACTCTGATTTAATGTTTTGTTTTTTACTTTGATGCAGTGATATGCGATACTGACTGTGTATATGTGATATTCTCACTGAATCAAAACCATTTGTACAATTATTGAGTCAAAAAATTTTCCGCCCGGGTGTGGCTCTCCCAAACACGGGACCTCCATTTAACGTCCCTAACCGAAGATTTATTTCTGCAACTTTACTGGCAGGTGAAGAAGGTAGAACTGGACCGTGTGGAGGTAGAACTCCGAGGCAGCCAAAAGAGTGACGACTACAGGGCCGTTCACATCACGTCCGATGTGGAGATCGTGGTGTACGGAGTGTTCGCCGAGAGAGCTTCATCTGACGCCTACCTGGCCCTCCCCACCGACGGCCTTGGGACGGAGTACTTCGTCTCTTGTTCAAGCATCGTACGCAACTACAATAGTGAAGGTTTCCTGGACATACCCTCAGGTGAGCTGTCAGAAATGTTGTGTGCTGTTTTTGTTGTTTTTTGTTGTGGTTCAAACAAACTTCAAGTGTCAACATGCTGTACATGTAATGATACTATCATGAAAGTTCATCTGTGTCGGTACACAGTATACATGTTTAAGCCTAAAACTTTTGATCCAACACAAAAAATTCTCTCTCCTAGAGCTTTCGACCAGTCACTCTGGTCTTCATCAGTATTTCTTGAGAGGGGTGAAGGAAGCCATATACATCAGGGCCCATCACCCTTCATTGAACCATGACGGGGGCCGAAATCGTCTACCAGATACCTTTGACCCAGTGTTGACGTCACACCTCAAAGAAGCCACGTGACAAGCTTCACTGGGTCAGTCTACTGAGGAAGACCAGAGTGACTGGTCGAAAGCTCTAGATGAGAGAATTTTTTGTGTTGGATCAAAAGTTTTAACTTTAAACATGCTGTAATGATGTAATGCTATTTTTGTGCAGAGTTCGGAGTGGCCGGTGTCCATGACGGGACGACCGTCACCATTGTCCCCAGCCAAGCCGTGACGTTTGACGGACAAAACTACGCCGCAGGACAGGAGTTCTCCGTGCGACTGGACCGGTTTGAGACACTTCAGGTTGGAACCATGCTCGGACTTCGTTACAGTCACGAAAATGTGGTCTTCTCCTACATGAAATTCATGACAAGAAATAAGAGAACTGTAGTTAACCGTTATTTCGTTTACTATGATTTTGTTTCTATAGGTATATTTGAATTTAATCCATCTATCGACGTTGTAAAATTTATTATTTTTACCGAAGGAAAACATATTGTTTTTACTCAATTTCCTCTTCCTCTTCTTTTTCTCCAAACACTAACCTCTGACCTGGCCAATGACATGATTTGTTGATGTCTGTCACCATGGTGACTGGTGTTGGGTTACATAATGTTGCAACAATATTATGGGATGGCATGGTCTGCTCTGCTCCTGTCACCGTAATACTAGTAGTACATGTATTGTGGATATGTTTGAGTAAAAATTAACAGGGCAGACCATGTCCGAAGGTAAACATTATGCATTTGCTTTGCTTTGCTTTACTTCTCTAGTTTGTATATCAATTCTGTCTACCTTACTTAAACTATCCAAAACAAATACTTCGTTGAAAATGTGGGGCAGTATGTTTTCCATGTGCAAGGCTTACATACATGTACATGTAGGAAAAAACAATCCCCACAGACATAGTTTTAGACATTGTTACCATGTCCTTGTTACTTGCAGAACTAGGGCACGAACTTGCAATAAACGGATCTTATATCTGCTATATTTGCAGGTCCAGGCTAGTGAGGACCTGACCGGCTCAAAGATCACGGCAACCCACCCAGTGGCCGTATTAAGCGGGAACTTGTTCGCCTTCTGCCGGCCTATGGACGAGACACAGAGGGGGACAGGAGACCACATCGTGGAGATGATCCCGCCCGTGGACACCTGGGGGAAGGAGTTCGTCACCGTGCCGCTTGCGATGCACACAGGCGGCGACCTCTTCCGAGTAGTTGCTGCCAGAGACAACACACAGGTTTGTGTGTGTATTAAACTATAGTCAAAAGCGAAGGCAGTTCTTATAGCTGTTGTCAATTTTATGGTCCTCAAGGACGTCTAGATATTACCTCCATTTAGTGATACATACCTATGTAAACCCAATTTTAGGTTCAGGTCCGGATTCAAGTCCAGAGGTTTAGGTTCAGTTCCGGACTTGTAAGTCCGGACCTAAACCCATGGCATATACAAAATTGCATGTTGGCAACCTTGCAATGTTGTCTGGGTGAAACTTTGGCCACATAACATGGAGGCTGGTACTTGTCGATGCCCGATGGCAATGTTTCCTTTGTTTTGAAGCAAAGATTTTACAATCTACGGAAGGTTTTAGGTGGTTTGGAAAGAAAAGGGGTATGTGATATGGTCTTTAATGGTAATAAGTCCGGACTTGGTTCTTGACTTTTAGTTTTTTTTGGACTTGAACCTAAACATTCTTACAAGTCCGGATCCAAGTCCAGTGAACCGGTATGCAGCACTACCTCCATTTCACTAATCTGCTAGTATCCAGTCTATCGTGGTTGGGGCAGGCTGTCTTCCGGGCTCTAATAGTTTTCCCCCGTCAAACTCAGCAGGCCGCCCGAGTTTTAGACTTGCAGGAGCTTTGCTGATAGAGTTTTGTACGCCAGGAGCTGATTAGCTCCACCACATCGAACTCCAGGGGAACCTAGCTGAGTTGGGCGACCAAGAGCTTTTGGGGGTCCCGCAAGCCCTCTTCTGTAGAGCGTAATCGGCCGTTTTAATTCTACGTAAAGCGTAGACGGATCGCTCTAATTCAACGTAGAGCGTAATTGGCGCATTTTGCGTAGAGCGTATTCGCCGTTTTAATTCTACGTAATGCGTTGTGGCCACTTGGAATTTATCGTAAAGCGTAATCGAGAGGTTTCCGGATTCCGAGCGTAGAGCGTTGTCGGGACCCCCCCTCCCCCTCGCAGGCCCCCCTTTTGTAGCCCCGAAAAGAACCCGCCCCACCCACGATGGACTGGGCACCAGGCTGCAGCAATTTCATTTGTTCAGACTCTATTTGTTGATAATAATCTGTACTTTTCTGTTTTGATCTATTTTTAAAGGTCAACGTCACCAATGAGAACACGACGACCCTGAACGCTGGGGAATTCTGGGAAATTGACGTTCCATCGGACGAGTACAGACACGTGACCTCCAGTGAGCCTGTCTTGTTGGTGCAGTACAGGTAGGTGCAGGTAGTGAAATCCCAAATATTCTATGTTCTACCAACCCTATGAAATTATTTTCCGGAATAACTGTAGCTTTCCTTAATTCTAAATGTACTGCGTACAACTATGGAACAATCATAGCGCAGGTGTGTTACAGAGGCTGCGGGTTGCTTACCACGATGCTTTCAAAATCATTATGTCTCAGCCTCGCTCCACTAGTAACAGCTTGTTCTTTGCCCAGTTGGGTGTCGACACCTTCGACGCCAGGAGGCGAAAGCTGACGCGCTCTTTTGCGGCTCGCCTCCTGGCGTCGGGTAACAGCATCATCAGTTTGCTCTTACGCTCTGATGCCTTCCCAAGAAGTCAGTTCTGGCGTCGGTACTGCCAGTTGGTAAGCAGACCTTAAATAGGCCCCGTTTCTTATATCCTACACATTGTATTTTTAAATTTATGTATTTTGTGTTGTCTATGTTGTCTATGGGCTTTGCCTGAATCAAACAATAAATAAATTCCTAACCAGTAAGACCGGTGCTGCTGACCGCACGGATACTGACCCGTTCATGATGATCATCCCGCCCGTGGCCCAGTTCCAGTCAGAGTACACCTTTGCTACGGTGGAGCTGGTGCTAACGACCGCTGTCCCTGGATCCAGAAGCACTCATCACATCAACCTGGTTGTAAGGTAACAACATAGAATTATGCTGAAGTCACATTTACTTTGTATATTTTTGTGTTAGTACTTAAAACATGTTTGTAATTGTTAGTTTTAATGTTAAAATTGTATCTGTTATTTTTAAGTATGTCAATGTATAATGATATGGATTTTATTGAGTAACTAGTAATTTTAGTGTGTTATGCCAGATATGTCAAAATCAAAATTGTACAGCAAGATACAATTTAGCTGATGGCTACAAGGTTTTGTTTTTACAAATAAACCATTTGATTGATTGATTGATTGATTGATTGAAGTCATATTTCCAAGCTTAAGCCGGGGTCCTACCAGGCTGTTTATACTTGAACGAAAAATAAACAAAGAATCGGACAATTTACGTGAACGAAAAATTAAAGATATACACCACTAGTACTCATGGTTAGTTTTTTCAACTTTTTTTTGTGTTTTGCAAAATTGTTCAGCAGAACATCAGCCAACCGATCGTGGGTAAGTCAGTATTGTTAATATACAGGGAAATGTTCGGGAATCACATTTAACTCAAATTCGTTTCGTATAGAAGGGTAGGTGTGGCCTAAATCTGGTCAAACTTGGGGCAAGGTCGGGGAAAGGTCCCGAATGTATGACAGGGGCTTTAAATAGAAGGTGATAAATATTGTAAGCAGCGGTAATTTGAGAAATTAATTTTTCATTTATTTTATGACGATTTACCACATTTGTGGAAGGATTGACATAACAGGTGACTATCACCTCTTCAAAGATGTCAACCCCGAGACCAGACTGTAAGGTTTGAACCACTCACACCGGGAAGGTCCCCTACTCTTTTCGATAAGTGCGGTGGGTTCTTTAACGTGCGTGGGGTGTGGCTGTCCCAAACACGGGACCTCCATTGAACGTCCTATCCGAGGGACGTCCCTAGCCGAAGCTAGGTACTCATTTTCACCTGAGTGAAGTGAGGAAAGTCGTGTAAAGTGCCTTTCCCAAGGGCACAAGATCGGTGACATGGGCAGGGTTCGAACCCACGACCTCTCGGGTGTGAGCCGAACGCGCTACCGACTGCGCCACACGACCCCACGTTAATGGTGTCGGCATCTGCACAGGTCGGCTGACAAAGGTGGTCTCCTATTGGACGGACAACGGTTGCCTAGCGACACCGTCTGGCATGACGTACCTGGGACCGACTACGCCGCCGCACAGATGACTATTTCTGCAGAGACCCACACAGTTCGCCACCTTTCACCCATCTCCACCATTGGTCTGTTCAGGTGAGAATATGCATAGTTTTGCAACACATCGGTTTACGTATTGTCATGAATGCTTAAACTTTTACATTAGGGCCATGTTGATTTGATTATATGGATGACATCATCTGGGAACGCCAAAACTGATGCGAGTGTGCGAATAAAACGAATGTTTGGCCTTTATCATGAAATCTAGATCAGGTTTCGCTATTTCGTCATTACACCCAACTAGCCTCTACCAGACTTCGGAGAGGTTAGGGTAAACTGTTCTCTTAGCACGGACCAACTCCCCTGCCATATGATCTGTTTGTTCGGCCAATTTCTAGATCTACTCTTTCCAGCCGCTTCCTATTTAAAGTCTGATAGAGGCTAACACCCCGTTCAATGTCATCTATGGTCTGTAAACCTGAAGTTGTATGTTAGCTATCCCTGGTGAAAAAGACATGTATGGTACACTATATCATCATTCGATATTGACTCACTGTTGCCGAGGGAGTTTTTGCCACGGAGAGAAGGTTTCGCGCTCCAACCTTCTCTCCGTGGCAAAAACTCCCTCGGCAGCAAATCGTCCCTCGCGGCCGCATATTACTCGCGTCGCTCAGAGAAAAAAATAACGCCGACGCCCAACAAGACTGCGAAGGAGGCTACCACCCACCTACGTAAAATTGAAATAGATGGAAAAACTGTAACAACTAGGAAGAAAAGTACTTTCCTCAACTGTTGGGGGCAAAACATGAGCATATTTGAGTTTATTTAATATATATATACCCTCCCCATTCCCAGTTATGGCTTTGTAAAACCGGAGTCGTACAGCTATCCCTGGTGAAAAAGACATGTATGGTATGCTATATCATCATTCGATATTGACTCAGGCGTTCCTTCCACCCACCTACCCTTACCCTGGATGCCAAACTAGTATCGGGCCGTTAGCCGTTTTCCCTCGGCAGCCGAGAGCCTCTCGCCCGCCTGCCTAAATTACCGCTACGGGGGAGTTGAGCCCGAGGGGTTTGTCCGGCCCTAGGCCAGCCAAACTCCCCCGGGCTAGACCCCCGTAGCGGTAATTTACACCAGCGGCTCTTGCGGCCGGGAAAACGAGTTCTGGATTCCAGAATAACCCGAGTACCCTCCCCATCCGCAGTTATGGCTTTGTAAAACCGGAGTCGTACGGCTACCCCGGCGGGCTCCGGCTGGCCCGGATCGCCGCCTCCTGCAGCGCCACCGCCCCCGTCCCCGGAGACCGGCAGGACAACGACTGTGACGGGCGGGTGGACGAAGAGCTGCTGAACGGCAGGGATGATGACGGCGACGGGCTGGTCGACGAAGATCTGGCCGCCAGTGAGTGGCCTCTTATTCTTATTCAGGCCATGTTGATTTGATTATATGGATGACATCCTCCGGGAGCCCCAAAACTGATGCGCGCGTGCGAATAAAAAAAAAGTTTGGCAAAAAAAAAGTTCTTTTCATTATGAAATCTACGTGGTCATGAGGGTTGAGCAAATGGCACAGAATATGGTTTGGCGAATAATCTAGTCTTCAAGTTCATTTCTTTACAATTTCGTCTCTTTTCGTTTGATTTTGGCATTCTACGACATTGGTATAGTTTTTATTAATTTTTTTGTAACTTATGGTATATTTTTGCTCATTTTGCAACTGTTTTGTACGATTTACAGTATGGTTGAAAACTTTTTTGGAAACGGCCGAAAATTCATGCGCGCGCGGATGTCATCCATATAATCAAATCAACATGGCCTCAGGGACGCCCGAGTGGCGAGTTTTGCTATATTTGCAGCAGTCTTTGATTTTTTTTCTAAGAAATATGACCGTCACCTTCACAGAAGGAAACATATTGTTTTTGCTCAGCTTTTTCTCCCTCTTTTTCTTCTCCAAACAAATAAAGTCAATGATCTGGACCAGACGTCTGTTACCATGGTAACTGGTGCTGAAGCAGACACTCTGTGGTGTTGGGTTACATAGTTTGTACCAGCATAGGGTTGGGGCGTCTGGCCACCATACATATGAATATGAATATGTTTGAATATGCAGATCAGTAGTTTATTGGGCTAGACCATGTGAAGGTAAACATTATGCAGTTATACGCCAAAAAACAGTTACTCAAACAACTGGATATGGATTTTCCAAAATCATATCCAGTTGTTTGAGTAACTGCTTTTTGGCGTATAACTGCATAATACAAAACTGCGTATTGTATTACCTGGATGTCTAACCTTCATCAACGTATTATGCAGTTATGCATGTTAAATTCCTAGTCTATTCCTAGTTAAATTCCTAGTTAAATTGAAGTCACGTCGTGTTTCTATGAGGACGCTCTGAATCACCATCGTCTAAATCTTCCTTCCTCTGTAGGTAACTGCGCTGACCACAGGGACCGGTACAGGGAGTGCTTGGTGCAGCGCTGTAGGAGCCTGGCCCCTTAAACACCCGTCAAACATAGCCGAATCTACAGAACGCTTGCCGACCCACCACCTCCTCTTCCCTAATCTCCAAGCAGGTCTTTTGGTGGGGGTAGGACAGTATCAAATTGGCCAGTCTGTAACCATTCCCCCACCCACACAGACTGGCCAATTTGATACTGTCTTACCCCCACCAAAAGATCTGCTTGGAGATTACCTCTTCCCAACCATGGTTAGGAGTAGGTCGGGAGCAAGGTCGGCTGTGGTTGGCTGGAGGTCGGCGAGGTCGGTTACTGTTAGGCTATAGGGGGGCAGCCGGATGTTCTGAAATATTTAGAACGTTCGGGTGTAGACGGGAGGTGCGGCCATGTTTCAGTGGTGGTTGGTTTGTGTTCGGAAAAATGAATGAATGAATGAATGAATGAATGAATGAATGAATGAATGAATGAATGAATGAATGAATGAATGAATGAATGAATGAATGAATGAATGAATGAATGGATGGATGGATGGATGGATGGATGGATGAATGAATGAATGAACGAACTTTTTGCTCGACAATCGTACATGGTACAATGTGTGGCAGTAAGATAACAATACTACAAAACTAAACTATCATACAATTATCGCTACAAAGTACTATCGATAACAATATATGAGTAATAATATGGTCATGTTTTGTTGGTTTGTTTTTGCTTATGGAATGAGGTATACAGAAATCGACCTATGTAGGCAGGTATGGGAGTTGGACACGACAACAATATAAGAAAGGTATCGTTCTGTGTACCAGATAGGGTGAATATATATCAACAATGTTCGGTGTGTGTTTGAAAGTGTGTGTGTGGGGGGGGGGTACAAATCTGACTACGATTTAGCTTAAATTCGATTTGATTCATATAGAAATGTAGACGTGGCCTAAATCTGATCATACTGCTCCCAAAGTACGGTCGGTATTGGTTGGCTAGTGTTTGGGGGGCAATGTCAGGGAAGGCCTTGAATGTGTGACAGGGGCTCTACACGGCCTGGACATTTTAGGGGTACTCTGGATTACTTTCTAGTAACGAATTATCAGAGGGAGTAAACGGAGGCAGCAGATATAACGTAGTTTATTTCTTTATTTAGCTTTTCCATTACAAAATAGAGGGGAAGACAAAACAGGGGATGACTCACTTCTTCGCGTTGTCTTCCCCGAAGTTTTAAACGATGTACAGTTAATATATAGTTTCTAGTATCAGAGTGTATCGGAAACAAAGTTTCCATCTTCACACTGTCTAATAAACCAATGAGCCAAGTTCTGCTAGCCCGCTGCATTGTTTTTTTCTTCATTTATTTACAATGAAAACATACAGCAATTATGATAACAGAACATTTCATAATTAAACATGACGGCAAGTGCCTTCACGTTCCCATCATACCTTGCCTTTACATTACACCACGTTTTCCAAATTACATATTTTGCAATTTTAATGATAAGATTAATATTTCTATCTGTGTTAGACATATTTTATAATTGCGTCCTGTAGCCTAAATATATCATCATATCAAAGCTGACTGTAACATTACAGTTTGCATTGTTTGTTTGTTTGTTTGTTTGGACCATTCTTTATTCATGAGATGCTTTAATTAATTCGGCATGCAGGCCGCGCTGTTTCAGTGTAAACCATCATTGTTTGTCCGTTTATTTGACTTAACCATTGAGCACATTATAGGAGGTGACAAAATAGGTGATGTGACTCGCCTTTACAAGTTTTTTAAAAACTTAATATTGTTCATAAAATACAAGTACATAGGTGCCTAGTAACGTTTTATGCCATCAAATGAATATACAGTATTTCATATGTTTCTTATTGAGCATTCAATCTTTAACAGTGAGACTATATCTAAATGACAAGTTCCATACTTAAACTTACAGATAGTGTTTTCCCGACCAATAATATCAACTCATTGATGTATTGAAATCTTACATCAGAAAGATGATACTAGTATCCTAGAATTACATCTTGTATGGTCAACAGGAGTGTGTATGTAGCCATATGATGATGATGATGATGATGACTGGTTTATTATTCACATAAAATACATAGACATACAGGTTTAAAAGTCGGTGGCAGCCTAAATGGCTGAATTGTAGACTTTTTTACAATTTAAAAACTTGACAATATTATCCATTGGGACTTCAATACAAACACTACATATACATAGAAAATACAATATCAAAAGCCTGTTCGGCGAGTACAACAACCAGTATGTTACAGAACATGCGTATCGTTCAGCAACTTTGTCAGATAGTATATATCGCCTTTACTAATTGTCTCCCCGAAGGTTATCACACACGACAACCCCACCCCACCCCCTACACACACATCTCCTTTGTATATACCAACGTTGTATACATGTTTCTGTTAAATGTATTGTAAACTGTCGATGATAAAGGCTGGGGATATTACAAATTGTGAAACTACCAGGCTACGCATGTATGGTGAATGAATGCATTTGTCCCCAAGACATAAAGGCACCGACCTTTAAGTTTGCTAAGGTCATGAGCCGAACGAACAAGGAGCAAAGAACAGCTTCAGGTAGAAACCAAGATGGCCCGCCTGCTTCTGTCTGGGTTAGTTCTGGTGGCGTTATTTGGCTGCAGCCAAGGTAAGAACACTCAAAACACTCTCAAAATTGTCTTCAAGCACGTAACATCCGTGTACATAATATCACCAGGGTCCATAATATCGCCACCTTGAGAAATAGTTTGCTTTAAGATATTTTTACTGCAACATACTTTTGGTATGCACTCCTTCACACATCAAATGTACATACCTAGGGTATGTTGCAGTAAAATATATTTAACACACTATTTCTCAAGGTGGTGATGTTATGGACCCTGGTGATATTATGGACACGGATGTTATACGTTAATCTCCAAGCAGATCTTTCGGTGGCTGCAAAGACAGTTATATCTTTTTGATCACCTCTCGTACGTAGGAACAGTACGAAACTGACACAGTTTAAGTGCCGGACACAGCGCATGTTAAACAGTACACTACCCTATTGTGTCCGTTTGCTGAATGACAGTTAAAGTAGCAGAACTGTAAGTCGTGATGGTAGTGATTTTATTTAATTTTATAGTGATTTATGTCTTTGTTAATTCTGATTTGTAATGCATAATGTTGATAAGCATACGATTTTAGTGGAAAAAACCGCAATTCAGCACTTTTGCTGCAAGGGTTTTTGTTGTTGAATAAACCATTCTCATAAACCATTCTCATACGTAGGTTAATTTCGGTGTACCCATGTATCTGTCTGTATGTATACATGCAGCTTTAGACCTTACGAAAGTCGCTGTACTTTTGTTGCGTAAATAAAGTTCACATCAAAATGGCCAGGCTGTATCCGTTTGCCAGAGAGTTACCATTTGCCTCGCTGACGTAAGAAAAGATACCGGTACAAAAAAAAAAAGAAATCCCAATCCAAATGCCTAAAACACGCCAAAAATACTAGCTTGGAGCGTATGTATACGTCAGTGAAGCAAAGTTTGACAATACTTTACGTTGTGTCGGTGGATATACATAGAAACTCACGTTCGTTTTCATTTAATGTCCTAACTAGTAATTGCTTTGAGGAAAGTACGCTGAGTGAATGAAGATGTTGCCAGAAAACCGAAACGCAAGAAAACCAAACAATATATACCGTACTGACATCATAACTGTGCCAAACAAAAGATTACAGAATTAACATTAAAGAACATTTTACATGTTAGAGAATCGTTAACCCTTTATTGTTGCCGCTGACATATTCTGTAAGTATTTTGCCGCATACATATTTTCTGTACGTAGGATGACGCTATTCATACATGTATTTAGCTTTGTTAGATTTTTAGTTGTAGAAGACCATACAAAAATCCCTGTACTTTTTGTTCAGTAAAACCCTATGACTGCCCTGAGGTATTATATGTGAGTTTTTCTTGTTTCCAGCTGCTCTGGACAACAAGGGTACTGAGTTCATCCTGACATTTCCGGAAAACTTCCAGAGAGATCGAAACGACCCGAAACTGTTCATCACCTGTCCACATCCGAGCGGCGCTAGTGTTGAAATCACGTATCCGCGTAGTGGTCGCAATCGTAGAGTGAACGCACGTTTCGGACAGGTGAGTTGTCACTCTTTCAACTAAGGGATTAAAGGCTACTCTCCAAGCAGAGGTTGATGGTGGAATATCGTTTGCTTTTTTATTTATATATGACCCTTTTTTTGTCGCTACCACCACCAACTTGGGTGGGGAAATGGTTACAGACTGGCCAATTTGATGCTGTCTTACCCCCACCAAAAGATCTGCTTGGAGATTAATAAAATGCATCTAATTCTATGCAATTTCAGGGCGGCAAACAAAAAAATCTCGATGAGGAAATCTGGATGATATTGACATTTCCTGCCATTTCTTAGCACATTTTCGTCACCATTTTATACTTAAAGCGGCTGAAATGGCCACCAAGCAAGCTACGTGAGGTATCTATGTATTTTTGGGTACCATCCACCCATAACTAGCTAGAACCAGCAAAAAAGCAACCGTTTTCCGTCAAACATCACATTTTTGCTTTACAGATATCTTTATGCTATGGGATGGGGTTGATTCAACTTACAACTTTGAAAACAAGTTTTGTCGCCCTGAAATTGCATTGGGTGTCTTTAGGAAAAGCTAGAAAAACAATATGCCAATAATTGGACATTTTTACACGGACTTCTATATTAATTTCAACTTCTCCGTGACAGAGTGTTTTAAAACAGCTTTCCAACCAAGCGCTTGAGGTATGTCAACAGATTAAGTCAATATGTGTACATGGCAACCATTTGCTTCGAGCATGGACTATAAAACGACTTGCCATCAATGCTTGTCACAGTGCATAGAGTTCTAGCGTCTATGATATGACAGCAACATCTTTGGACGATATATTGGACTACAATAAGTCCATGTTGGTTTGATTATATGGATGACATCCGCGCACGCATGAATTTTTTCAGAAGCTTTTCAAAAACCATACTGTAAATCGTGCAAAGCAACTGCAAAATGAGCAAATACACGTATATGCCAGAAATTAAAAAAAAAATTGGATACTAATGTTTGTAGAATGCCAAAATCAGTTTAAAGGAAAAGAAAATGTGAAGAAATGAAACATTATCATTGTAGAGTCTTACAGCGCAATGTAAAAAAAAGACTTTTTAAAACGTTTTTTGTTTTTGGCAGGTGCAAGAGGTGGAGCTAAGGCGCGAAGACGTGGAGCTCCGTGGGAGCAAAAAGAGCGACGGAGGCGGCAGGGCGGTACACGTGACGGCCGATGTGGAGATCGTGGTGTACGGGGTGTTTGCCGAGCTGAAGAGCTCTGACGCCTACCTGGCCCTCCCCACAGACGTGCTGGGCACAGAGTACTTCGCTGCCTGCTCGAGCATCGCACGCAACCGGCACCAGGAGGGCTGGGACGACATGCCAGCTCGTAGGACACCGTTTCATTACGTTAACCGAAGGAAAACATATTGTTACCTTCGCCAAGAATGTTATGTTTTCAGTAGCGTTTGTCCGTCTGTCCGTTTGTCTGTTTGTCTGTGAACAGCATAACTCAAGAAGCTTCATATGCATTGTCATGAAACTTGGTAGGTGGGTAGGTCTTGAGGAGACTTAGAAACGATTAGATTATGGGCCCCCTAGCGACTTTACTTTTGTTGGTACTACAGCAGAACTTACGGTTTTGATATCTCGCGATCTGGACATGCAAGGGTCACGAATTTTGGTTGGTAGATAGCTCTAGGGGTAGGGAAGAAGTGATACTCTTGTTTTTGCTACGTTTCCTCCTCTTCCGTTCCAAACACTGACCTCTGACCTGGCCAATTAATGACCTCGTTTGTTGACGTCTATCACCATGGTCACTGGTGTTGGGTTACATCATGTTGCAGTTTTATAGTAGGAGGGATTTATACTCATGTCTAACCATGTGTATTAATGTATTTGAGTAAGAATTAACAGAGCAGACCATATGCGAAGGTAAATATTATGCATTTGCATTGCAAAGTTACCTTTCTGGGTGGGGGTTGGGGTAGCAAAAAAAAACTAGGGTACTATATATAAAAGGTAACGATCTTCCCCCATTAACTTCTGCTTGTAGTCTACAAGCAGAGGTTGATAAGAGTACTTTCATTCGAATGCCCTTTTCTGTATACATGTATCGACATTTATAGAATTTTTTTAATGTCCTATCTTGGCAGAGTTCGGAGTAGCCGGTGTGCACGATGGAACAGACGTCACCATTGTCCCCAGCCAAGATGTTGAATTTGACAGACACGACTACCGCGCAGGACAACCATTTACTGTGAGACTGGACCGGTTTGAGACTCTTCAGGTTCGACAACCTGATTTTTCTTGTGCTAGGATTTGATTATATGGATGGCATCCTCTGGGAACCTCAAAACTGATGCGAGTGTGCGAATAAAAAACGTAGTATTTTCTCCTTAACTTTTTAAAATTTATGCGCGCGTAGATGTCATCCATATAATCAAATCAACATGGCCTAAAGAATTAAAACAATAATGCTCCTATGCGTTCGAAGGTGACACACACTAAAAATTAGTGTGTGTCACCTAACGCACTATGCAATAACCCTTACTGTGTACAAATAGGTAAATATATCAAAGAATGTTTAGACCTTAGAACAAGTAGTATTAGTTGACCCATCTATTGTTTTGTACGTAGGATAATTTCGTTGTACCCATGTATATTTGTCTATATATCGACATGTCTTAGACCTTACGAAAGTCGCTGAACTTTTGTTGTGTCAATAGAGTTCTCTCTAAAACACCACCATCATTTTTAACTGTTGTGGTGTGGTTGTATTATGTGTAACTATTGTGGTCCATGTAGTCTTTCTAATGATACTGTATTTTAACTTCCTAATAACTTTGTATTTTAACCTCCTAATGACTCTGAATTTTAACTTAATTATATGCAATACTATAAACTCTTGATTTTAAAATAATGAAATGTACATTGATTCGCAATTCAGTAACTTGTATTAAGTTTATTGCCATTGATAAATAAATAATTCTTGAGTCTTGAGACCATACCTGCAGGTCCAGGCGAGTGAGGACCTGACCGGCTCAAAGATCACGGCGACCCACCCAGTGGCCGTACTGAGCGGGAACCTTTTCGCCTACTGCCGGCCTATGGACGAGACACAGAGGGGGACAGGAGACCACCTGGTACAGATGATCCCGCCCGTGGACACCTGGGGGAAGGAGTTCGTCACTGTGCCGCTCATCAAGCACAGAGGCGGCGACCTCTTCCGTGTGATTGCTGCCAGAGACAACACACAGGTGAGTTTTGAAGCGTTTGGAAACATCTCTGTCTTAATCTTGTAGACTCTTTTTTTTACACAACCAAGTCTTTTATTCAGCCGACGTTTCGGTGACCGTCTGTCACCTTCCTCAGGGCAATTCTGACTGGTTCACATTGCATTGCAGTACAGGTGTCGCTGCTACAGATGCATTCCCGAAAGTACAATATTTACATATCTACACATGTGTGGTTACAAGGAACTGTAAGCAGAATGGGTGTTTATGGAAAGAGTCTTTCTTATTAGCTTAAAAGGTTTGTGTTTACGTCACGCAAAATAAAAAAGGAGCGTCATAGATGGCTTTTTGACAGTCCGGTGGAGACATATAAGCATGGAGGTCTTTTTTCTTCTTCTTCTGTTTAAATGTTGAAAGAAAAAAGGCCCAGAGCTCGGGATTTTGTACTTACCGATGCTTACCTCTTCTGTTGTTATTTTTAAGGTCGACGTCACCAATGAGAACACGGTGACCCTGAACGCTGGGGAATTCTGGGAAATTGACGTTCCATCTGACGAGTACAGACACGTGACCTCCAGTGAGCCTGTCTTGTTGGTGCAGTACAGGTAGGGGCTGGTAGGGGGATAGTTATAGGCTTCACACACACGTACACACACACACACACACACACACACACACACACACACAAACACACACACACACAAACACACAAACACACACACATACACAAACACTTATCGTAGATCAGATTCGTAACCGTATATAAATACTTTACGTTTGGAAACGCATCTATTGCTCCTGTGCTGTGCAATATGTGAACCAGTCAGAATTGCCATGAGGAAGGTGACAGACGGTCACCGAAACACTTGGTTGTCTCTTTATTGAGTACCGGCTCTCTGTATCTTTATCGGTATAGCCGGTATAACCACCCTTCGGCGTAACACACCAGCTTCGCAGGCACGCGGCGCGGCGGCAGCTAGCTATATCACACCGAACGGCTTGTTACACTCAATCTTTGGACATTTGATTGCAGGAGTTGTTTAAAGCTTTCTAGTGATGATGCCCCAACTGTGCTTGGGGGCAACGAGTTCCAGTCTACGATAGTTCTGGGGAAATACGAGTTTTTGAATACCTCAATTCTTGGTTGATAACTCTGATATTTGAAGGCATGACTGTTTCTTGTTCTTTTCTGGGCTGGTATCAGATACTTAGTGGTTGGTACGTACACCAGTTTATTAGTCATTTTGTATTTGTACATGGCTTTTTGTTAACTTCCCTACAGTAAGACCGGCTCGGCTGACAACACGGCAACAGACCCGTTCATGATGATCATCCCAAATGTGGCCCAGTTCGAGGCGAAGTACACCATTTCTACGATTGACCTTCTTTACGATCCTTCCAGAACGACCCATCACATCAACCTGGTCACCAGGTAATCTTTCGTCATACAAAGCATTCAGTTCCTTCATTTTAGCCGTGTTTAAGTGAAATCACCCAAACCGCGATTCGGGTAACTCACATTCCTCACATCTGGTGAAACCGTGTCCGATCACAATTCGCTTGAGCTACATTTATTGCTGTTTGATGATAACACGCAAGGTGGCGAGTTATTAATGTCAGAGGTCAACGACCTGCTTGCTGATGCCCCCCTCCCATCGTATCTCGGCCGAATGCCGACGTGGTCCCGCCAGAGGCGGTGAAGCTCGCCCTAGAACGGACACATTATTTGACAATAACTGCTCTTTAAGTTGCTGCCACGTAAAAGTTGGTATTGCATATAAATAAAGAAATATCACCCCGTAATCCATGACCAGACGAAGTCACATTGAAATCACATTGTGTTCAGACGCAAATCGCGATGCGGGGAAACCGATTCGAAACCACCTCTAGAAGTGGCTTGGGATCGAGGCGCTTTCAATGTGATTTCGGAGCGTTCACATGGAGCCACTTGAAACCGGCTTCGGGGTAAACCACATGTAAACCGCCTTGGGTGATTTCACTTAAACACGGCCTCTGTTCGTCATTTCATGTGTTTTCCAAAATGCAGGGAATTTTAAATCTAGCGTACAATGCCATGTCCCAAATGGACCTATCAATTTTGGTGAATAAGGCCATGTTGATTTTCCAATATTTGTTTGCAATCCACGGCATATATACGACGTGGGGTCGTGTGGCGTAGCGGCAGAGTGCGCGACTCGGAACTAAGAGTCCCGGGTTCGAGTCCTGACATGCCACCGATCCTGTGCCCTTGGGAAAGGCACTTTACACGGCTTTCCTCACTTAGCTCAGGTGTAAATGAGTATTGTCCTGTAATGTATTTGTCCCCTGTGTTGGTGGCGGCATTAATATAAGTTGAAAAAACTTGAGTGTGTCGTCACCACGTCTGGTGACTACTAGTACATGTTGGAATAAATAAAATGTTGGAATAAATAAATAAAAAAGATATATATATATATATATATATATATATATATATATATATACGACGAAAATTCATGTACGAGAGAATGTCACTCATACAATCAATTCAACATGACCTAATATGGCGATACCAATTTTTGCACCTGGCACAGCTCGGCTGACAAAGGTGGTCTCCTATTGGACGGACAGCGGTTGCCTAGCGACACCGACTGGCATGACGTACCAGGAACCGACTACGCAGCCGCACAGCTGGATATTGACAGAGGCACGCACACAGTTGGACATATCTCTCCTATTGTGACCACTGGCCTGTTCAGGTAAGAAATGTACACACGTATCTGTATCTGTATTTATTTATTTGCACAAATAAAATCATTAATAGAAAAATACAAGAAATAAAAACAGTATGTGGGAGGAGGAAAGAAGCCTGTAAGACTTGTACAATGTCCTGTCACCATAGTAACTGGTGTTGGGTTACATAATGTTGCAATCTCATAGTAGGTATTTAGACTCCTGTCACCATATACATGTATGTGAATGAGTAAGAAGTAACAAAGAAGACCATATCCGAAGGTAAACATTATGCATTTGCTTTGCAAATGTTACTTTTCTTTATATATCAATAAAGAAATGTGCGTAGGACAGACGTTCTCCAAGTCTATGAAAGTAGCGTTATAGACTGGTAAATATTGGTGCTTCCCAACTCCCCATCCAGTTACGGCTACACCAACCTGGAGTCGTACGGCTACCCCGGCGGGCTGCGGCTGGCCCGGATCGCCGCCTCCTGCAGCGCCACCGCCCCCGTCCCCGGAGACCGGCAGGACAACGACTGTGACGGGCGGGTGGACGAAGAGCTGCTGAACGGCAGGGATGATGACGGCGACGGGCTGGTCGACGAAGACCTGGCAACCGGTGAGAGACATCTTGTTACATACTCAAGATAGAAGGGGGCCCGCAAGCCCTTTTCCGTTTTAATTCTACGTAGAGCGTAGACGGACCGCTCTTCGCATTTTGCGTAGAGCGTATTTGCCGTTTTAATTCTACGTAATGCATTGTAGCCACTTGGAATTTATCTAAAGCGTAATCGAGAGGTTTCCGAATTCAGCGTACAGCGTTGTCGGGACCCCCCTTGCAGGCCCTCATAGAAGCTAGTACATCTGCACTACTTTCTCATATCATCAGACATGATAACTGCCACGTATTAAAGTACTCATCATCAGGCACACAGATTGTACATAGGACAGCTTAAATCACATTCTATACGTTTGTATGACTCCGCCAAACATGGCTTGAGGAACTGTATGTATAAACTAGGATGTCAGCTCATATAGCTGTTGTCGTCACTGTTTCAAACTCTAACAATCACACCTACTAACATAACACGTTTTCTCGCCAAACTTCGAGCAACACTTAGATCACTAAATCATTAATGTGTTTTCATTTTCCTGATGGAGTTACTTAAAATCTGCACGGTTAACGTCCATGTTATCTTCCTTCCTCTGTAGGTAACTGCGCTGACCACAGGGACCAGTACAAGGAATGCTTGGTGCAAAAGTGCAGGAGCCTGGCCCCTTGAACAGGCGACGCTATTAGACAAGCTAGAAGAGCTGTCTGGTATACAATGTTAGATCAATGACAATTGGAAGAGACTGCTGATTGACCATAGCCAGCATTGCTGCACAGTTTCTACAAGTAAGATGAACCTGCAATTAAAGGTCCAAGGAATAATGAATGAAAGACCTTTATTGTACGCCTTTGTAATTATTCTAATGCCAGTGTATTATGCCACAGCATGTATATTTTATGGATGACATCCTCCACAGACTACAAATCTCATGCGATAGGGCGAAAAAAAATATTCCTACATTTTCACAAAGTTTGACATCACAAATCTGGTTAAAAGATACCTATATTGTACAATGGTTTGGTGGGAATATCCCATATACGCAGTCACCAAAAAAGGAAAAAGGAATGAAATACACCGCTGCATCAAAGTAAAAGAACATTAAATCAGAGCCTTGTCTTGTCTCCTCTCTTTACTCTTCATATTTATCTGCCATCCACATTCCGGCATGGCATATTTGCCCATTTTCGGCATGTTGACCACTGTCAGAGGGCGACAAAA
>NW_017803157.1:3018453-3018738 GCF_001625305.1 Branchiostoma belcheri
AACCACACTAGTAAATTGTACAAAACAGTTGACAAAATAGGCAAATATATACCGAAAGTTGACAAAAAAAATTTGAAAACGATTCCAACGTCGTAGAATGCCAAAATCAAACAAAAAACTAAAATGCAAAGAAAAGAATTTAAAGAGTAGATTATTCCCCATACCATACTCTGTGTCATTTGTTCGACCTTCATAACAACGTAGATTTCATGAAAGTCTAACTTTTTTTTTTGCGAAACTTTTTTTTTTATTCGCGCGCTCGCATCAGTTTTGGGGTCCCAGAGG
>NW_017803157.1:3021205-3028495 GCF_001625305.1 Branchiostoma belcheri
AAAAGAGTCGAGGCTTGCTACCGTGACTTGTTATAAAACCCGTGAAGGTCACCTGCACCCAAATTCATACTGGTTTTTCTGGTGGGATGGGCGTCTAAAATACCCCAAGGTGACGTCACATGGAGGAAGCAAAAGCATTTTTCTGATTGGCTTACACATCAAGGCAGCTACAAGCGACCTCTTGTGAAATTACTTAGTATTACCTTCGCCAAGAAGGTATGTTTTCAGTAGCGTTCTTCCGTCTGTTTGTCTGTTTGTGAACATCATAACTCAAAAAGCTTCATATGCAAACGTGGTAGGTGGGTAGGTCTTGATTAGACCTAGAAATGATTAGATTTTGGACCCTCTGGCGGCTTTTGTTGGTACTGCAGCAGAACTTCCAGTTTTGATATCTCATGATCTGGACATGCTAGGGTCATAAATTTTGGATGGCTCTTGGGCAAGGAAAGAAGTTTCATGAGTTTGGGCCCACTAGCGGCTTGTTTTGGAACTGCATGACCGTTTGTTGAAAAATCTTCGACGTAGAAGAACTCAAGAACCGTTGACGGATTGTCATGACTTTTGGTAATTTAGAGTTAAATTGAAGGAATATCATACTCGGGGTATTTCCATTGGTAACAGCGGTAGCCCACCATGAAGTGAAAAACAAAACCTTACTCGGTCACACACGAGTATACTATGTACCATGGAATCGCGATTGGTACAACCAAAAGAAAACACTGTAAGACAATCCATTGTTGACGTCAATACAGTAATTACCAAATCCCAGGACTGACGGACGAAGTAACTACGGTGTTGGAAACTTCCAACGTTGATGAAATATTTGATAACTAAGAGTTTTATTCTATTTTAAGTTGCCTGAAGAGAATGATACATTCAAAGCGATTTATCAAACATGTACGTAATATACAAACCACCAAACAACTGTACATGACCTACCCGTACATTATGCTCGAAAATTTATTGGGGAGGGGGTGGCAGACGAAAATTCACGCGCGGATGTCATCCATGTAAACCTCCCTTTGTAATAATGATAATAACCTTTATTGTACATTCATGCCCTACACCTCTGGAGCAAAGGATTTGCCAATTTTGTAGCTCAAACAAAGTAGAAGACGAAGCCCACTTTGTTATTGATTGTAGTTTATATAGTAATGAAAGAAATGATCTTTTTAGATATATTACAAGTACGTTTCCATACTTCCAATACTTGCCTAATATTAAAAAACTTATCTTTCTTATGCGCTTTGATCATCCTGTATTATACAAACCCATTTCAAATTATATTTTTAACATCACAAAGAAACGAGAAGAAGCCGAACTTCTGTATTAGAGTAGATTTAGAGCTGTTTGTATTACAAACATGTATATTACCTATTTCATCTGTTCAATACGTGAGACGTTCATGAAGTATGATCAACTCCTTACCCAAACAGGCCAGGCTGTACGTAATTTATCAAGTTCAACAAATGGCAGTGTTTGTGTTAAACTAGTCCCCTCTAATGGACTCGACAGTATTCAAGTATAAACTCAACCAGAACAGACGTGTTGCGTAGCTAGAGCACTAAACGGTTTACAAAGAAGGAATTTCTGAACGGCGTTTGTTTGTGCTAAATAGCACATTAGTTCAGAGTCAAGAACAGTGTCTACATCGAGGAATATATTCATATTTTCATACATCACAACACAAATCTGCGTTTTCTACAAGTTTAATCCAAGTAAAAAAAACTCAGTAAAAAGGCGAAAAACACGACGTACACTCTACCACTTGACGAACAGAACATCCACTGCAAATCAAATTTGATATTTGCATAATGTGATGATAATTACTCAAGTATAATTGCAAAGAAATTACTTTTGGATGTACATAAACTCAACAACAAACTTACTTATCTAACTTTGGAATGTTTTCTCATGTTGATAATTTTTAAGGTTATATGCATGTCACTATCTTTATCGATCCTCTCATTATCTATGCAGGCCACTAACAACCATTGTCGGGTCACTCGTCCTATAGTATAACCTCCTTATAAGTTCTGATTGCTCTGTGTCCATGCCCGTAGCCGGGGGGGGGGTCGGACGAACCCCTCTACAAGGCGCAAAGGTCCACTTTTTGGTCCACTTTTTATCTAAAGGTCCAAGATTTTTCTTTAAAAGATGCATGGACTGATTCGCGTCACCAGCAAGGCTGGAATCGTAGGAAAACTTCTCACTTAGTCATTGAAAAAAATTATCTCTGATTTCTTTTCTTTGAAACCCTCTAAAAACGCAGGAAATTGTATTTTACAGCGGACCATCTCCCCTGGCATGTTATCTCTCTATTTTGGCCAATTTCTACCCTTTCCAGCCGCCTCCCGAAGCCTGATAGAGGCTATAGCTTAAGCTGGCGTGTCGTTTATCTCTTTAACCATGCCTGTATGGGGCCCGATGTACACAGGCATGTGCCCGGGCTGAATAGCCGGCAGCTTCGGGTAGCTGGACCGAAACGACTCGATGACGGGCGGGACGTCGCCTGTCGAGAACGTCGACACGTGGATGTCGCTGAGGTTAGGGTTGGCCGTCTGCGGCTGGGACGACGTCCCCTGCCGGCCCCAGGTCGCCTGCTTCGCGTTGATGGAAGACGAGCGCGTCCGCATGTCGACTTCCTCGGTGTTGCCGGTGTTGAGCAGGCTCATGCGGCTGCGGCGCTGTCGGAGTTTGACGCAGGCGGAGCAGCAGCGCAGGTTGTCGCGGAACTTCTCGCTCAGAAGCGCGTAGATGACGGGGTTGATGGCGCAGTTGGCGTGGGCCAGGAGCTGAATGAACACGGTGGGGATGTACGCCGTCTTCACCACCTGTAGGACATTATAAGTATCTCAATAGTTCAGAAAAATGTATGTTCCTTACAGTCCTCGATAAACCAACTGTATCCGAAAGACATACATGTACATGTACTAGAGTAAGTGGACACACTACGTCACCGCTGCCTCCTGGTGGAATAGGCAGTCATCAAACGTGAACACAGATTTGGGTCAAATATCACCCCTATGTGTGCGGGACTAGTATGAAACCAATAGATCACCTTTTTCCATCGACCGTTAACTTAATATTTACATTGATGCACTAGTACTTTGTTAGCATGTGACCTGTGCTTAGCCCAGTGGGCCATAAAGGTACAACAAAAGTCTTTATACAATTATAAATTGTTAGCCAGAATTTTCAAATGCGGGGTTAAATTGAGATGAAATTTCTACAGAAGTATATTCAAAATGTTTAGTGGATGTATTGTCAACACTAATGGATATTAATAAACAAACAAACAAACAAACCTGTATGACGAAGAACGGCCCCCAGCAGATAGCGAAGGACCCGATGATGGAAACCAGCATGCGGATGACTCGCCTGGTCTTGCGGGACTGCTCCCAGGCTACGGCGTTCCGGGGCTGCGCCAAGTTGTCCCCGATGGGCTGCCGCACCCAGAGATAGTGTGCGACACGACCGTACAGGCAAGTCATCACAAGCAGGGGCATCGTGTACAGCACGATCAGTAGGCAGACCGAGTAGACGAAATGGCCGTTCGGGTTGGGCCAGGCTTCGGTGCAGACCTTCCACTCGTGCTGGTAGTAGATGTGCTTGAAGATGTCTATGCCGAGAGGGTTCGGGATGGGCGTCCGCTTGCGTCGCGTGACGACGTCGATGAAGACGAGCAGGGGGATGCCGAACGTGATGGCGAACACCCAGACGCAGAGAAGCGTCACGGACACCCGCAGGATGGAGAATCGCACGCCGGAGTTGAGAGGGTGCAGAATGGCGATGTACCTGTCACATCAAAACAAAAACTCATCAATAAACTCATGGTGATAAACCTTTTGAATGTACCTCTGTAGAAATTCCTTACTTTTGATCTCTCAGACACATAGCAGGATAGAAAGGCGCACGCCGGAGTTGAGAGGGTGCAGAATGGCGATGTACCTGTCACATAGATACAAAAACTCATCAATAAACTCATGGTGGTAAACCTTTTGAATATACCTTTGTAGAAATTCCTGACCTCTGATCTCTCAGCTGAGACATATAGCAGGTTAGGGCACGGTCACATTTCCAAGCCGGGGCCCGACCGGGTTGTTTGTATGAACGAAAAATAAACAATTTGTATTAAGAGCATATACAAATAGTGCTCATGGTTAATTTTCTAAAACTTTCATTCTGTTTTGCTGTCTTATATCATAAATTTCGTTTCAAACCACTGTCCGGCCGGGCCCCGGGTTGGGAAATGTGACCGCGCCTTTAGAGAATCGCACGCCGGAGTTGAGAAGGTGCAGGATGGCGATGTACCTGTCACATCAAAACAACAAGAAACAGTCATGCCTTCAAATATCAAAAATCAAGAATTGAGGTGTTTAAAAAAGATCGTATTTCCCCAGAACTATCGTAAACTGGAACTCGTTGCCACCAATCACAGTTGGGGCATCATCACTAGAAAGCTTTAAACAACTTCAAGCAATTAAATGTGCAAAGATTGAGTGTAACAAGTCGTTCGGTGTGATATAGCTAGCTGCCGCCGCGCCGCGTGCCTGCTAAGCTGGTGTGTTACGCCGAAGGGCGGTTATACCAGCTACACTGATACAGATACAGAACAAGACTGGCGATGAAAACATACATTGCCAAGGCGACGGTGGTTGCTGTTAGGGTTATTGTTTGCATGGCACTGCCATGACTTCAGGATTTTGAGGAAGCCTTGGTACACTCCCCTCCCCTGAGTGTATAGTGAACGAGCCCCGGTGTCACAGAAACTGGGGCATCCGGGGCAGACAGGTTTTCCTAAGGGTCTTCAGGAATGTGAAATAAACAAGCTACTGAAATAAACAAATAAACAAACAAACAATCCCGGGGGGGGGTCGTGTGGCTTAGCGGCAGAGTGCTCGACTCGGAACCAAGAGGTCCTGGGTTCGAGTCCTGACATGCCACCGATCTTGTGCCTTTGGGAAAGGCACTTTACACGACTTTACACGACTTTCCTCACTTCGCTCAGGTGATGAAAACGAGTATTGTATTGTCCCATGTGTTCGTGGCGGCATTAATATAAGTTGAAAAAGTGTGCGGTCACCACGTCTTTTGATTACATGTTGGAGCATAAAAAACAAAAGAAACAAGAATTCGTAGATCACATACCTCCATGAAATATATGTCATTGAGTTCTTGTACATGTTTTTTATTTGTCTCATTGACTATGGAAGTAAGGTCGTAATTAGCATAATCTAGTTTAATTTATGGTTTTCTAGATTCGGAAACACACACACACAGACGCGCCAAAAACAATACCTCCATTTTTCATGGAGGTAACAAACAAACAAACAAACCTGTCCACGGCGATGCACGTCAACGTCATCAGGCTCGCCGTGACGGAGACCACTTGTACGAACTGCGGCACGCGGCACATGAAGTCCCCGTACGTCCAGGCGTGGTCGTCCAGGGCGTGCAGCACGTTCCACGGCATACTCACCACCGTGATGAGCAGATCGCTCACGGCAAGCGACACCAGGAACACATTCGTTATGGACCGCATTTTTCTGTTACTCGCGACGGCATAGATAACCATACTGTTCCCTATCAGGGACATGACGAAAATGATGGCGTAGAGAGAACAGACGGAGACGGTGAAGGATGGAGGGAGGCTCTTGATCTTCGGCTGCCAGGTCAGGTTGAACCGCGACAGGAGATCCCTCTCCACCTGTTCCACACTTCTGTTAAAAAGCGACGCTACATGAAGGATGAACCTCTCGTCGAAATGGTATCCAGTCGTTGTCATGTTTGATGGCGATTTTTGTCCCCTATCAATCAAGCTATGGATTAGTTTCAATCTAAGAGTTTGTGGGTTGAGACTGAGTACAACTCCCGTGCCTTGGTTCAAAAGAGCTTAAAAGTTCTTAGAGAAATAGCTTAAACTATGCTACTGGCAAAAGGCGAATTTTCCGTAGTATGTGCCACAAGCAGAGATGACTAGAGTGTCTCTTTTTGGCTCACCGTCTTGTTTCAGCACTCTGAGCATCCTTCCTTGTCACGATCCTTTAAAAGACCGGCAAATAAGTTCTCTTTTCTTCCTCGCCATTTAGAATGGAACGTCGACAAAATGTCCTACCGGCGGCCGAAAGGTCTTCACCCTACTTGTTGGGTCGCGTCTAACTCTTGGTGACTTGTTGCCGCGTCCGTAGCCACTTGGTTTCCTCCTTGGTACGTCTTGTAATTAAACTGTCCAAACGTCTCCCTCCCTCCTACTAACTCAGTCAGAACTACCATGTACTCACTCGGGCCACCTTAGACGCTGTTTCTCCATCAAATTGGCAGGTATTTTTGTTAACACACGATTTAACGTGCTCTACCGTGACCAGCGATCTCCCGACAGAATCGATTTAGTTGTTCAGGCTATCAGGTGGTCCAAACATGGCATTCTGAGGTGACGTATTGTTTGCCTGTGACGTCAATGGAATGAGTGTGGAATGAGTGAGCAGTACAAATCTGACACAACTGTGTGACAGATTTTTCTTCTTCGCCTGGGTGGGTTTTCGTGGTCAAGGGAGAAAAGCGCCGATAGCAATAACTGGATAAGTTTTAAAGGCATCGAATGCAATATCAGCTAGGGCTAGCCGCAAAACTGGGTTTTCAAAGTCAACGATAGTAAATTCTTGGCAAATACGAGTTTTTGAACACCTCAACTTTCAAGCTTGGTATGGTTGACAAATCTGATACTTTAAGACATGACTGTTTCTTGTTCTTTTCTGAGCTGGATTAGATACTTGCTACGGTTAGTACGGTGGCTGCAAAGACAGGCCAGGCAGTATCAATTTACCAGACGATTGCCATTTGCCATTTTTCTGGACGGCTGAGGACTCTCTCTAGATGGCCAGTTCCCAGTAACTTCCTACCATAACGATTTTTGCTGCCAGACCTTACATCTGCTTGAAGTTTTCTCAGACGCGCCACGTCTCGCTGTTGTTTGTACTGAGCTGACAGGTTGACTATTAACACAGGATATACCGGGTAAAATCAATCAGCTCAGGTCGCAGCACGGCGCAACTCGACAACAACAGGTGGTTACAGGCGCTTGGCTGTAACCTGGTACCTAGCTAGCCTGGTGTCCAGTCTTAGGGGCGGGCTTTCCTGTGAGCTCTTTCCCGCCCGCCCTAACCAGTTTTTTTTTAATCCATCAAGACATCAAAACATAACAAGGACAGTGTGGCGCTGCACTCTAGTTTATAACTTATAACAGCGCCACACAACAAAAAAGTACAACTAACGTTTAAATACACAAAG
>NW_017803157.1:3028531-3064250 GCF_001625305.1 Branchiostoma belcheri
CATTAAAAATTGCTAATGCTAACAAAGTTATTTGATTTGTTTGGTTTCCAGGTAGGTATTTCACGATTAGACATTGATTAGCCCCACTCAGGTCCTGAGCGCCGACGAGAGGAACCTGATGCGTGTCTCGTGGTGGGGCAAATCAACTCCCAGGCGTGCCATCTCTATTACTAGCGTAACACTCCTACCGGGCGGCCTGTTGTACTGGGCAGGGGGAACTATTAGAGCCCCGTATAGTAGACACTAGCCTGCCCCCAGCTGCTATGCCCCAACCATGATTGACTGGATACCAGGCTACCTGGTACCATGCTAGCCAGACTAGTACGTATCGGACCGTTAGCCGGTTTCCTTCGGTAGCCAAGAACACTTCGCCCGCCTACCTAAATTTCCGCTACGGGGGAGTTGGGCCTGACTCAACACTTTCCTCACTTCACTCAGGTGGAAATGAGTACTAGTACCTAACGTTAACGTTGGTTAGGGACGTCCCTTGGATAGGACGTTAAATGGGGAACTACTAGTATCGGGCCCTTAGCTGGTTTCCTTCGGTAGCTAAGAGCACTACGCCCGCCTACCTAAATTTCCGCTACGAGGGAGTTGAGCCCATACTCAACACTTTCCTCACTTCACTCAGGTGGAAATGGGTACCTAACGTTAACGTTGGTTAGGGACGTCCCTTGGATAGGACATTAAATGGGGTACTACTAGTATCGGGCCCTTAGCTGGTTTCCTTCGGTAGCCAAGAGCACTACGCCCGCCTACCTAAATTTCCGCTACGAGGGAGTTGAGCCCATACTCAACACTTTCCTCACTTCACTCAGGTGAAAATGAGTACCTAACGTCGGTTAGGGACGTCCCTCGGATAGGATGTTAAATGGAGGTCCCTTGTGAACTGTGCCCTTTTGATAACTTTATTTGTCTACTCTGGCACCGGCTCCCTCATTGAGAGACAAACTTTACGCACGAACCACCATTTCTTGACAGTTTCTCCAGAGATAGGCTTTTAGTTTCCAGTCATGGGAGAAAAGCTAGACGCATTTAGTCTGCAGTAAGATAGGAACAGACGCCAGTGTCATAACACTGCGCTTACCTAGTACATCCAAGCAGATATTTCGGTGGCTACAAAGGTATCAAAATTGGCCAGGCTGTATCCATTTGCCAACTATCTGGACAATGAATACAGCCTGACCAATTTGATGCTGTCTTTGCAGCCACCGAAATATCTGCTTGGAGATTGGCGCTTACCGTAACGTAGGCCAGAGCAAGTGACTTTCATGGATGCGCATTAGCATGTGCATTAATTATTAAGTATCGAAAAAAAAACAAGAAATTTTGTTGCCCTCCAACGGTGTTCAACATGTCGAAAATGGGCAAATATGTCCTAGACGTCTATCGGTTCAGAGACCATCAGTGATCCAGTAAAGTTGAGGAACAATTTTCAAGGAAAGCATTTTTTTATTTCGATTGATACCATGATCATACACAATAAATACATGACTAACATTTGCATCTAAAACAAAACTTTCTTTTCCCTTCTCTATAGCCAATACATGTATCTAATACACGAGAGTTGAATTTATTTTATTTAACAAACAATTGGCATATTTGTTTGACTTGTAACTTTTTCAAGTGTTACGCAATCCGAGCAGAAATAACGTCCGACCAGCGGACAAAAGAACCACGAAAATAACATAAACTGTAAAGATTTAAGCCATGGAACTTGACAATCAGCGAAGAAATATGTGTACCTTTTCAAGGCACTACTAAGAGGAAGCTGCACACGACAAGTCTATGGACTTTCTAATAGTGTTTCCTGAGATCATGCTACGTATTGCAAAGTAGATTTAATCGCCAAAACTTCCACACGTCCACTCCTTACGTGTCATTGCGTTTCTCAAAGGTACCAGGATACAACAAATATGACACGCGCTCCTAGCGGTTTGTTACAGTGCTGCAACGATAGTACTGACGAATTTTTTTAGTAGCACCAGGTAGTACTTTTTAATTTTATAATAGAAAATATTATCAGAATCAAGGTTATAAGTAAAGTTTACCTAACTAATACGACGAACCTGAGATTTCTTTTTTCTAATGAGCTACATGGCTGTGAGTTTTCCTCTACGCGTTATGGTAGCTCTATCAAACTCTCGTATAAGTTAACAATTACATGTACTACAAAAGTATCCTTACTCAATATGTACACTAGCATGAACATCAAATTGTAAAAGTTCGTAACTTAATACAAGTCACAAGTTACCCTGAGTCTCCTTTACGTCAAGTCAAGGAGCTTAAAATCATTCTAAACTCCTTAGTCAAATGTCCTTTTCCGTTGCTCTAAGGCCACAGCAAGTAAATTTTATGGATGACATCCTCCGCAGACTCCAAATCTAATGCGAGCGGCGAAAAAGAAACAAGGCGGGTCGAAAAAAACAAGGTTCCTACAATTTAAAATTTTGATTCAATCATTGTAAAAATGATTTTGATCCATTAGGAACATCACATATACCAGCCAGCATCACATATCACAGCATCAAAGTAAGAAACAAAACATTAAATCAGAGCCTTTTCTTGTCTCCTCTTTTCATAGTTATCTGTCATCCACCTTCCGGCATGGCAACAGACATCTTTGCGCATTTTAGGCATGTTGACCACTGTCAGAGGGCAACAAAATTTCTTGTTTTTGTTCCAAAATCAGGCGAAAATTAATGCGCGTGCTGATGTCGTCCATAAAAATTACTTGCTGTGGCCTAATACAAAGTTAACACGGTTTCATCTTGTAGTCTAGTCCGTCGTAACCCATGTCGACCAACTCCTCGTAGGCTAGCCACACATCGTCTGGGATATCCTGATGGATCTGGAAGCCTCTGCTTGGATACGACTTGATCCGTTCCAGAACTCCCACCAGATTGTTCACCGTCGTCTTCAGACCGCCTACGTCATCGCTAGGGTAGTCCTGGAACGCTATTCTTGGCGACGTCACAACGACGTGTGTGTTCTCCTTGTCACCTGGCCACTGCTTCACAAAAGTCGCGTAGGTCCTCCTCTCCATGTAAGGCATCTGGACGAGGATGACGGAGTTGGCCTTGACCTTGTGTTGCCGGAGAACCTGGTGAGAGAACTTGATGTTCTCTCCGGTGTTGGTCGCCAGGGTTTCCCGCAGGATCCTGTCGTCTGGCACGCCCAGGCTCACGGCAATGTCGTGGAAGATTTCAGCCTCTGGACGGTCCCACACTCCTGTAAGAAGAAGGGATTGGGTAATTGAAAAAATAGATGAATAAATGAATGAATTGAACGAACGAACGAATGAATGAATTAAAAGGATACAACTGACAATATAACCATGATAGTAATGTCACGTATACTATTTACATGTTGCATGTTAAAAACGTAATCTGTGTTTTATAAGTAAATGCACAGGGGGCGCTTTACGCTGAATCAGAGTGTAAACTATCAGAGCTTATTATTAATAATCACCAGAGCTATTGCCTGCGACATGCAAAGAATAAAAAAAGATAATAACGCTTAATGAGAAATCGTTATTGTTGCGCATTGCACCCCAGCGTTCTGATAGCCTGGTATCCAGTCTGATCGTGGTCGGGGCCGTAAGAGCTCTGTCCCGCCCGCCTCACATAGGTTTCCCGGTGTGTATTTCACGAGAGATTGGGGGAAACCAAATCCCCAAGCATACTCTTTTATTAGCGTAACACTCCTACCGGGACGGCCTGTTGCACTGCGCGGGGGAAGCTATTAGGCCATTAGACTAGAGCCCCCGAAGGCACAGCCTGCCTGAACACCCCAAACCCCCAATCACGTAAGACTGGATACCAGGCTAGCGTTCATGGCATTTGGCATTCTACTAACGTGAAAACGTACTCATCACACGTTGAAACCTTTGAGTTGATGAGACCGACCTTTTGTTTGTAAATAGCAAAAGGCTGGGTAACTACTGGGAAAAAGTTGAAAATAGATTGAATTACCATGGCACTAGAATTAAGATAAACAAATTGTCAATATTTTTTGGAGTGGATCAAAATTTGGAAGTCTTCGATACAAACATCACTCTGGCGATCACTGTAGCAAAATTTGTCATTTATAAATCCTGGATGGAATTTAAGGATAAGGATAGCATTCAACACAACTTATTGTATTACTTTGTAACCGAGACACCTGTCACCATGTTTAGTGCATTGTATGTTGTGTATGTGTATATTTTGTATATTTTGTATATATTTTGTCTCTTGGTCAGCAATAACCGCATGAACTGTACCTAGTACTAAATGGACTGATATACTAGTATTCTAATTTATGCTGTTTTTAGTACCCTTATACTTACTTTTTTATATACTTATACTAGGTTTAAATGTGTGTCTTGTTTGTGTGCTTGTGATTGTTTTGTGTGTGGGCCACAACACCAGCTGCAGCCCCCGCTGCCTGTGGCCCACGAGTATTGTACTTGTTTGCAATTCTAATAAATCAAATCAAATCAAATCAAATCAAATCAATAAAGTTTTGAAAAAAAAGAGAGACCGACCTTTAGTGAAGTGGCCAAGGTTACCGGAGAACAGGAGGTACTCCGCCCAGCCGTCCAACCACAGGCGGGCGGCGTACTCAGCCACACGGGTGTCATGGCAACCCAGAACCAGGATGACGTCACTCTGAAACAGAGAGAAGTGCACACGTCAGCATATAACATTTTGTGCCTCTTCCAGCTGAGCCACACTAAACATTCAATTGCTGTACAGTTATAAAATTGATTTTAATTGCAGGTGTAATTTATTAGATAATGTTATTTGTGTATATATCTTGCTCTAGCTATTTATTGTTGTTTTTCTATGTCGTATGTCCAGGTATGTGTTAGGTGTGCACGCTATCAGCATGCTTGCTGCCTAGTGCACACTTTGTATTGTCATGTTACAATTCTGAATAAATAAATGAATAACATTAAAGAGTCAAACGTTTTAAACATTACACAAGTCGATATTCCTTCCCAAGTGATTGAATGATTAGTTTAAAGGCATCCAATGCAATTTCAGGGCGGCAAAACTAAAAAATATTCTCAGTATGAGGAAATCTGTCTGATATTGTCATGTGCTGCAATTTCGTAGCACATTTTAATCATTTCATACTTGAAGCGTTTGAAATAACCAAAAATCAAGCTACGTGAGAAGTTTCTTTATTTTTTGGCACCACCCATATATAGCTAGAACCAGTCTACGATAAATAAGAAACTGTTTTCACATCAACGACATGGCATATGTACCTCGCAGATATCAGTATGCTATGGGATGAGGTTGATATCAACTTACTAGTACTACATTAAAACTTAATAATAGTCAGAATATTGACTTTGAAAATGCAGTTTTCTCCCTGAAATTACACTGGATCCCTTTAAGAGCCAAACGTTCTAAACATTACAAAAATCGATAATACCAAAAGACGGAACGACAAGTTATACATGTAGTTTTTAGTTACAGAACGTAACATACCTTGACTAACTCCTGTCCCAGTATCATGTAGTCCCAAAGCTTCTTGGCCAAAATGCTGACACGGTCTTCTTCTGATTCTAGACCCTGTAGGAAGAGGATGCTATATTAGTAATCATCAAAAACTTTATGTTTAGTTTAAGTAAGGCGATGTTCGTTTGATTTTATGGATGACATCCACGCGCGCATGAAATTTACAAACTATTTTACTTGCACGCTCGCATCAGTTTTGGGGTTCCCAGGGGATGTCATCCAGATTTGATTTATTGAAATTGCACTGCAATACACGCGGAACAGAGGCAGTTGTTGCTGGTGTTGTGTCCCGCACATAGAAACAAATACTGGACAGACAATACTCATTTTCACTTGAGTCTATTGGGGAAAGTCGTGTTAAGTGCCTTTCCCAAGGGCACAAGATCGGTGGCATGTCAGGACTCGAACCCGGGACCTCTTGATTCCGAGTCGCGCACGCTGCCGTTGCGCCACACGACCCCACTTGTCATCCAGATAAAAAAGATCAATAAGGCCTAACCCAAAAGTCGCAATATTCCGTGTTATTGCTAAATTCTTAGAAGGTTAGACACAGTGTACTATCCATTGTGTACCATACAGGTGAGAGAACAATGATGTTACACAACGCCATTGTCACAAGACAACGCCTGGGCTCTATACAGCACGCACAATGGCGCATTGGAGTTTTACATCACAAAAAAATATCGAATTTCTTTTGTCATTTATTTTCTTTAGTCAGACAATGACTCCATGCTGAAAAATAGCTTTGTGAAGCACACACACACACACACATAGCGAAAGGAGTCATCAGTACATCGTATCTAAGCTAAAAACAAGCTCCCTTGACGAAAAACTGTTATGTTAAATATCATGTATGACACAGTGTGATGTAATGTTAATAAAATAGCAGGCCAATTATCATGCTAAACACACATACACATCTTTCAGCGTGTGTATTATATTAAAAACTGTTATCCAACAGCATTACTGATATTGAACGCGCAAATGTAAAATCCTTAGAAACCTACTTAACCTACTAGAACCTACAAGCTACTCTTGTCTGATAGGAATGACTCGACGTCACTCTACTATATACTGCTTACTCCTCAATATGGATGGATCCTTGCAATCTCCAAGCAGATCTGCTCAGCTATATACATTTGATGATGACTGGTTTATTATTCACATAAACAAATACATAGACATACAGGTTAAAAGTCGGTGGCAGCCTAAATGGCTAAATTGTAGACTTTTTACAATTTAAAATCTTGAGAATATTATCAATCGATTCAGACTTCAATACAAACACTACATATGCATAGAAAATACCATATCAAAAGTATGAAAATCCTGTTCGGCCATTATAACATCCAGTATGTTACAGAAATTTATGATGATTAGAAACCTACCGTTGGAGAAAGGTCGCCGTTTCTGTCCGTAGACGACAGCCCACAGCCCATAGCATCCAGCAGCATGTCCGCTTCCTGCGTTCTTCACAGCCACAAATGAATGACGTGGAAACAACTCGCGCGTCACGCGGGGTCGAATTGCACTAGCTTGACGTAACGTTACTCGATTCGACTCCGCGGTCGAAACGTCCTTGATAGAAACGGTACCGGTCAAACTGCTCTCGGGTGGTCAAGGAAGAAACTACGTCACAAAGTCATGTGGCCGAAGGTGAATTTGTGTTCAAACCGCTCGATGCAGATCCAATCGTCTGATTTCTGGGGGTGAGGGAACCGGTTTTATATCCGATAAGCCGTACGCGTGACTAACATGTGATCGGCGGTCGACGACGCGCTTTAATATGGTTGGATCCCGGCCCAGTGAATCTTGTTGTTGCAGACAACTTACATCATCATTTAATAGACACGCCCACGCACGGCCATTGCAACTGTCAATCATGCCCTTGATACGTGTTCGACGGGGGACAGGGCATTTCCTGACCTAGCGATGACGTATTGTGACGTAATAGACAAGATGTGGAATTTTTATCACGTCAGCAGGGCATACTGCGCCTGCGCGAAGCCCCGATTTTTCACGGTTTTCGTCAGATGATTGTTTGGTCAACGTTGCATCAGAATTTTGCCTATTGCTTTTCCGACAAAATATTAATTTTGGAAACTACAGACGGGATGTTATAACCTTATGTACGCGAATACGACCTTATATGAGACACTGCCAAAGTGCTATGTACAATACATTACGGGTTTCGCGCAGATGCAGTATGTTAATTCTGCAGACGTATGGCTAGCATGCCACCTCCCATATGCTTCATTTCGAGCCGTGCAATGCTAAGGTAATATTTCCAACCCGGGGCCGGGCCGAACGAAAAATAAACCTGTTGAAATAAAAAAAGTATACGCAAATAGTGCCCATTATGAGTTTCTTAAACTTTTTTGTTTTGTTTTGTTGTGATCCATCATACTTATTCTTTCCCTAAACTGCACGGTTGGGCCCCGGGTTGGAAACTGTGACCTCAGCATAAAAAGTAGATATTCTTACAACTCAGAATACGCCAGGCGGGATGTCTTGTTATCCCCTCATGATCACCATCCCGGTCAAAAGCCGTCATAAAATTACATTCGAAACGTACTTAACCGCCTTCTATCGGCCACAAGGCGCACTGCAGTATACGTAAAACTGTCAATCAGTACCATGGAGAGATACCAAATCAAGAAATAGCCAATCATGCTTTGGGGTATCAAAGGAATCTTACATATCACTCTTGGTCTTACCGGCCGATATATTTTCTTCTCGTCCAACATTGCGTTGCAACAAGAAGCTTTGAAACAGTGTCGGCCTTATAGGTATTGGCGACACTGTGCAGACGAGACGATCCTGATTTATGTGGCCGTGTGTATCAAAATGCAGACAGTTACTATCTCGTGTATCGTTAGTTATGCTTCCCACGTCTGCGGTTGGGATACAATGTACATGGACATTGTCATTCTGTATCGGAGTACACAACTAATCATGAAATTGCTGAATGTAGTGTTAAAGGCCATGCTGATTTGGTTACTACTAGTACTAGTATATGGATGACATCCGCTCATGAATTTCTGTCTGCTCCCCCATATAAAAAGAGAAAAGCTTTCGACCAGAATGTAAATCGAAAAATGCAGCTATAAAATGAACAAGTATATGCCGTAAATTGCAAAAAAAATATTGGACACCGATAGTTAGTAATGTCGTAGAATGCCAAAATCAATTCCAAAGGAAAGGACGAAAATGTGAAGAAATTGAAAATGAAGAGTCTATTACTTGTCATACCATATACACTCGTGGTCATTTGTTCAACCTTCATGACCACGTAGATTTTATAATGAAGGCAACTTTTTTGCTAAACTTTTTTTAATTCCCATGCTCGCATCAGTTTTCCCAGTGGATGTCATCCATGTAATCAACTTAACATGGCCTAATAATGCACAGTCGATCTAAGAATGATCTAAATTACATTATTAAATTACATTTTATTTCAAACTGTTCATTCCATAACAACGCTCGAAATGAGTTGACTATTCAAACTTCTACAATTTATCCCAATTTCTCTAAACTTACAGACCAAGAAAAAACTACTAGTATTCTTCTTTTAACTTTTGGAAAAGGTGGGACATTACGTCTTCCATGGTTTACAGAAGAGAAGTCAAACCCTTCAGACATAGTTTTAGACATAGTTCTAGACAGCTATTTACCTTTATCATGTAGACTTTAGTTATTTTATACTCTGCTTCATTGGTCTTTAATGTTTTGTAATTTGCAATTAGCCTCCGGGCACGCATTTGCAATAAACTTTTCATTATTTGGCAAATGATTTGCTGCAGAGGAATGCGATTACGCAAAAACTTACATAATATTTCGCAACAATGTTGCAGGTGAAGACACGCCCCCCTAAAGGTGAAATCACCTGAGTGTTGTTTTTTTTCGTCCCCCAGGATGCACCGCGTCGTCTCGCCCTACTTCATTTCCAAGATGGCGGACAGCGCGAGCGAAATGAGCGAGAGCGAGTCGACAGATGGGGGAGGGAGTAAGGCCACTTCTCCCACCGAGGAGCTCCACAACCGCATCAGTTCTCTCCAGCAGGAGAACAGAGTCCTCAAGATAGAGCTGGAGACCTTCAGGATGCGCTGCAAGGCGCTACAGGAAGAGAACAAGGCGCTACGCAAGGCCAGTGTGTCGATCGTAAGTTGCCCCCGTCTGGGCTCGCTTGTCTTGCTTTGGCTCCCTGAAAACAATTTGTTATTTTGGTCGTGAAGGTGGTTATTCTTAACGATTCGCACGACTGTAGACTCCGAATGTTCCAGAATATACCACAGGAATGAACTACGATCCATATGGATATGCTAATAAGTCGGGAAATGCATGGATATGTGCCCTATGCTCATGACCCTTGAAGAAGAGAGAGAAAAAAATAAAAATGTCCCAGACGGACCATTTGTTTTTGTGTAGGCACGTGATATCTTGTTCGCTCCGTTTTTTTCCCGTCGCCTGACTTTTGTTGTCCTTTCACAAGTCCCTACATGCCACCCAGTCGCAGTGTCAGGTTTTCCCTATGTGTGTGTTCCCTGCATGGAGACACGGGCAAAAATAGAAGACATCTTTTTGGGCAGCCACTGTCGCAGTGGGTGCGTGTGCAGCCAAGTTTAAATTTTTGACAACAAATTATAATCGAACCATTTGCAGCGCTTCTTATAATTTATACAGTCAAGCCTTTAATCTTAATTTGGCTTTGTGATGTCATGGGCGTTTTTGTAGCTTGAAGATGTGCCGTGACAAGATAGGACAGAATTTAGCTGTGTTGTATGAACTTGTATCACATATATTTCAGCAAGTCATATTTGTTAAAAACATACATGTATCGTTAGTGGTATAAACACATACCAATGAATCTAGTATTAGATAGAATGTCTACCATACAAAACACAGCACTCAGTAGACTAGTGTGGCCTACATGATGTACTGACATCCTGAGATTAGGAAAAACTGAAGCAAGCAAATCCAAGGACTGACTATTAAATTTGTATGGCCTTACGCAGTTCTTAAAAAGCCCCATGTACATTCATAATCCATTGTCATCAATCCATTGGCAAATAGTGAATATCAAATCACATTCAAATTTATAGATTCTCTCAATCTCTGGGTTCTAGATTCAAGGAAGGAAAGCAAGACCTCCTTGAATTATAAAAGAGGTCCAAGACATCAATCAGTTTCCTCCCACCCCTTGGAGAATTCCTGTCCCCTGCTTAAAGCTTGTTCATTAGGTTATTTCCAAGATGTCCTCTAGATCTGAGTGTGCTCCATCTGGGCCAAGGAAAAATAATGTTGTGTTTTTGGTTTCAGTCCTGAAAAAACTAGGGTCATCAGAAGGTAGGGATTTTCTGTTGTTTAAAGTTTTTTTTATCAGATTTCAGCTAAAATAATCGAACAAATAAAGTTTAGCAATGCATTGAGGCTGTCTCAAGGACCCATCTACATTTTTGTAGTACCAGGGAGTGTTTGCTTTTGGAGAAATATTTCACCAAAATTCCTGAAGAAAAAATTGCTTCTGAAAATGTGTTACATGACGTTCCAGACTGTCAGAGTGTTGATTAAAATAGTCAGATGTCAGATGGAAAATTTTACATCCTTACCAGCAGTTGATAAAAAAAGGCTAGGGTCGATTAAGAATCCAAAAACACAACGTTATTTTGCTTAGGCCCTACATTATATCTGTCACACACAGATGACGCCATCGCAGATGGAAAATCTGCGGAATTAGGAAATTCCCATGCCTGAATGATCGCGGCTGATTAAACCAATTTGTCTCGTATGCATAATTTTTCCAGTGACGTTGACTCTGCCAAAGACCCTAACATTACTCTACTCTTTTCCTTCCTTTCCCTTTTTCATCGAAAATCATATCTGTTCCTTTATCTCTACTATAACTGAAAAGCGAGAAATTGAATTTATGTAATGATAGCTAGTTTTATTTTGTATATTTCTTTTCATCATGACATGTTTTGTTTTGACCTGTACCCAGTGTGGCAAAAATGTGCAACAAAGGTTGTCATTCATTCATTATATACATGTACATGTAATGCTCATTCTGTTTGCCTATAAACCACTTGACGTTGAGTTTCACATTCTATCAAATCAGAAGAGTCAGGCATTCCAGAATATTCTATAGTCTCCACCAGACTTCTTTTGCTGGGTGAATAAATCGTAGAAATCGGCCTAAAATTTGTTAAAAGGGTATTAATTGGACAGAGAAGATTAATACCCTTTTAAAACCGATTTCTACGATTTATTCACCCCGCAAAAGAAGTCTGGTGGAGACTAAATATTCTATACCCTTCCTCCCAAACTGTGACATTGGTTATTGTATTACAGACTGTCCAGTAAAGGGTGAGTTGAAATATTTCAACTTGACCTTGCAGTGGTTGGCATCTGTCATGTTTTATTGAGTCATAATCTTTATATAAAGTCGATAACATTTTCCATTACGCATATGACTATGATTTGTGATGGGGCAGTGTTTCTTGCAAACGATTACCGTACTGTACTTCCTGTTTCGTGTATAGCTTTTCGTGCCAATCTGTGAAAATAATTGCTTTCAGTATAGACCGAACAATGTCATGTGTATTGATGTAAGATTTCCAGGAAATGGTAATATGTTGCTGTAGTCATATGATATACTGTAAATCACCTTGTGTTCACGGTATGAGAAAAATGGACATGTTTATGGCACTAAGCAATGAACATAATTTGCCGTTTTAATTCTACATAATGCGTCGTAGCTACCCAGAATTTGTATTTGTAAACGTAATCCTGAATTCAGTGTAATACGTTAGCCGGCTCTCAAAATTTAGCGTAGAGCCTATAGATATGTTCGTGGTGGTGGCAGATGCAGCAAAAAAATGGTGGCAAATTATTTGATCACAGTAACTACTACTTAGTGGTACCGAAGTGGCCACGAGAAATAAAAGTATCTCTGAAAAATTGTGAATTATGAAATATATACGCTCTGCTGTATTATACTTATTATTTATATACCACCCCCTAACAGCTGACCGAGACACTCCCAAAACAAAGTTGAGTCACGGCCAGAAATAGATGTTTACCTCATCCATGCCTCAGTCCTTTGTTAAACAAACTGTTAGAATAATCAACCGTTTGAAGAGAGGAGGAACAACATTCCAGTATAGCCACGCAACTTTAACAGAAACGATAGTAAAAGAAAGATGCTATAAGATGTGTTTCAATACTGATCTACTATAATATAAAGACAGGGCTATGTTTGACAGGATTTTTGGCTGGGTTACAAAAAATTTCTTGAATCCTGTATTGCAATGCGCACAGCAATATCATATTCCCCCCATAACACACCCTCTGCAGTGAAGTGTACTTGTCTTCCCGAATAAATTTGATTGTCAGCTAAAATACATCAGCTTGCAGTGATAGAAATCTGGAACTATCCTATCGGTTGTCTGCCTCAAACCCTGATAGCCTGAGTTATTGGTCTCTTGTACAATTAGGTGCTTTTATTTCCCTTCCTTTCCTGTGGCAGTTAGGCCATGTTGATTTGATTATATGGATGACATCCTCTGGAAACGCCAGAATTGATGCGAGCCTGCGAATAAAATATTTGTCAAAAAAGAAGTTACCTTCATTATGATACATGTAGCTATGTGGTAATGTAGGTACTGAACATTTATGATTAAACAAAGAGTACTGGTATGGCAAATAATTTTCATTTCTTCACATTTACTTCTTTGCCTTAGGAATTGATTTTGGCATTCTACGACATTAGTACATAATGTATCATTGTCCAAATTTTTTTTTCTCAATTTGCGGCATATATTTGTTCATTTTGTGGATGCTTTGCACGATTTACAGTATGGTTGAAAACTTTTACTTTGGAAACCAACAAAAATCCCTGCACGTACGGATGTCATCCATATAATCAAATAAATATGGCCTTATTGGGTTGTCTGTACGCCATAGGAGATGACCAGATGTACCTGGATTTTGTGCAATTTACTGCGGTCCTGTAATTTATCTATGTTGTGATTAGAAAGCCCCTTTATTTGTCATATTTATCGTCGGAAATTAGGGGAGGACATTAGCCCCTGAAACAGTGTCATTCTGTCTGGCTCTGAGTCACGTAGTTATAAATTCATGATATACTAGTACGTTTGCTAGGCAATTCAGCCATCTGTGTTGTTAGTATTGCATGTGCATGTACCTCAGGCCACACCAATTTGATTTGTTGGTTCTCTGATTTTTTCAAAATCTGAATCCTTTTTTTTTTTTTGGTAAATCAGAAAGAAATTAAGCAGGCAATTCTAAGAGCTGATTGATTTGATTTGGAGTGGCCTAAGGTGCAAGCACTTTTTATGTACATATGTATGTGGGGAAAGTGAAAAGAGGTTACTTGAAGATGATTTAAATTCCTCCCGAGGAAAATCAAATTTTGTCTGCCAAAATATCAATAATTCACATAAAAATCAATACATTTTGGTCAATAATGTATGCCATTCCAAACTTTTAGATCTTATGATAAAAAAATCTTATCGAAACTCATAGAGTCATACTTTGTGAAATTTCAATTGCTTCCAAAAATTAACATCTGTGTCCATAATATCGAGGGATCACCACAGTCCATAGTATCGCCACCTTGAGAAAAAGAGTGCTTAAAGATATTTTTACCGCAACATACCCTAGGTATGTATATTTGAGGTGTGCAGGAGTGCATACCAAAAGTATGTTGCAGTAAAAATATCTTAAAGCACACTATTTCTCAAGGTGGCGATATTATGGACCCTGGTGATATTATGGACACGGTCGGATGTTTCATGTATTGTTAAGCTGACTCTGAATTTGTCATTGACTCTCTCCTTTTTATTAGCCTGACATTTTTGGCAGCCCTTCCGATAGTTGGCCCAATCAGTCCCTTACAGCGAGAGATTGTGTAACACACAGGCTGCTATACATTTTGTTTGTAAGTAGTGCTGAAAAACTGAACTTATAATTATAACTAATTATTTGCATGTACTTTTAGAAATACAAATTATTTTTATGAGCACAGTTCAACAAAATTTCAACTGACTTGATATTGAAAATACATATAACTTCTTAAGTATAGAAATCTGCATCCCTACATGAACAACTCTAGTGATTGTGTGTGCTCCCCTTAATTGGTTAGCCAGGGGGAAATTGACCTGTAGGTCAGTGACCTTGACAAGATTGAGCACTCAGGTCAAACTGTGCATTGAAGGCATTTTCTGGATATGGCCACTCAGACTCCATTGACTAGACGTCATCCACGCGGCTTTTACCTGTTTTCTGCAATTATGTTTCCAAATGTATCAAAGAGAGAGAAGAAAGGGCAACTAACAGTAGATGATAGGTAGTATATAGTATTGTTATAATGTACAAATTCCTAGCAATTAGCATTAGAATATAGCGTTCCAGTATGCAATACTCTTGTTTTGCATACTGCATGTCCACTTGTGCATTTAGCCCATCTGGGCAAGAACATGCAATAAATTCATATCAATAAATTCATATCAATAAAAGCAAGAAGTTGCTTCTTCAAAACGATGGGTAAAGGTTAGCAAAAAAGCCATGCACTGTTACTTAGATTTTTAGTGCTGGGAAAACTCATTAGCACGGAGGCCAGCCGCCCGTATTATCACCACCAGGACATTTTATGGCTCTCACAGTCACTTCCTGTGGGAGGTCTCATCCTTCTTGTACAAAAATCAATAAGCCACTTAAGAAAGGGGGAGGGAGGTGGACTTTTCCTCTACTTAAGGCCATGTTGATTTGATTATATGGATGACATCTGCACACGCATGAATTTTTTTTTCCCCAAAAAATTTTTGACTATACTGTGAATCGCACAAAGTGAAATTAGAAAATATAGGCCGTGAATTGCAAAAAAGATACTGGAAAGCAACACTAATGTCAGACATATAATGTCAAAATCCATATACCAAAATGCCAAAGGAAGAGGAGAATATGAAGCGAAGAAATGAAAATAAAGAGTCCATTTTTGGCCATATCATGCTCCGTGTGTTTAGTCATTTGTTCAACCTTCATGACCATGTAGATTTCATATCTTTCTTCCTGTTCATCTGTAACTTTTATGGCAAGTTCTTAACAAAGTCTTTTCAGTTTCAATTCTTATACAGTGCATACAAATGGTAGACCTTGAAGTGATTCCTTTTGGATGTAATGAATGAACTTCTGAAGGGGGCCCAGAACTGTGCATGAGATGCAGGATTTGATTATAGACATTAGGTACTGCCAAGGCCTACGTCAGAAGATTCTGGATAACATCTAGGGAGGATTGAAAGCAGGAAATGCTACAACAATTGAGAAAAGAAGCATTGAGTGTAAAGCATGGGCAAACGGTATTTGTTGCTTAGAGATGAACAATGCAAAATTTAAGCGTAGAAAAGATAGCATTACAAATGGAAGATGTTGAGCATTAGTTATTTTGTTAGAGGATGATACTGAGGGTAAAATGGTGAAATGCATTACTTATCTAATAACAGCAATACCCAAATAAAGTAGTAGTGGCTGCACCTGGAAGAAATGAGGTGCGTGCCTGCAAAACTGTTGAATTTCGATCGACTTGAGAAAAATCATCCAGGAAAATAGGAAAGAGATCTTAAAATAAGTACATGTATAGCAAAGATCTTAAAATAAGTACATGTATAGCAACTGTGATAGCAACATAGCAGTGCCATTATTCCACTGTCTGAACTGTATGTCTGTTCAACATGCAAAATTGCATGTTCGGAATATTTTTACAGGCAAATCTGGGTGTTAAGCCCTGTGTAACTTATTGTGTTCCCTCCTCTCCCAGCAAGCCCGTGCTGAGCAGGAAGAGGAGTTCATCAGTAACACTCTCCTGAAGAAGATCCAGTCTCTCAAGAAGGAGAAGGAGAAACTGGCCATGAACTACGAACAGGAGGAAGAGTTCCTGACCAACGATCTGTCACGCAAGCTCATGAAGGTACGAACTGCTCAGTCAGAGGTAACAAGTCTAAAAATTACTATGACCTTCATCACCTACTCTTCTGTCCACCAGCAAGAGTCTTGGCATAACGGAGCAGTCTACAATACTTTGGACGTTACCTCTTGAACACATTTCCGCTACAGCAACGACAAGTCCTCAGTCTCAGGACTTTTAAACAGATCAGTAGGAATAGAACTTCATCTAGTAGGTGTTCTGGATGTTATATTTATGAATATTATTGTTTTATATATAACTGTATTTGTTGTGTGTACAAAATCCAGTTTTGCTGACCAGAAATTACATTGGATGCCTTTAAGGATCTATAGAGAAGTCTATAGACCACCTGTCCAGTTAGACCAGATTTTATTGGACCCTGAGTGCAGTTCTTGTGCAGTTTTAGCTGTATTTACTCTGTAGTTGACTCTAACTAACATGAACATGAAGAGTTGATTGACATTGTCCTGTGGTTGAGTCCCCAGCTGTGTGGTTTCCTGCAGAGCTGGTTTGGCGGAAGCTGGTGGTTTGCCTGTGTGTCGTGTGGAATGTGAGGGATGTGGTGTGACTGTAGCTCAACTGCAGGGCAGGAAGTGTTGGGACAACAAGCATGATTCTCTTCTTCCTGCAGGCTACAGAAATGTCACTCAAGTTTAGCCTCTACCAGGCTTGGGGAGGCGGCTGGAAAGAGTAGAAATCGGCCAAATAGAGAGATATTAGCATGCCAAGGCAGTTTGTCCGTTGAGAGAACATTTGCGAACTGTTCTCTCAACGGACAAACTCCCTTGGCATGCTCATCTCTCTATTTGGCCGATTTCTACTCTTTCCAGCCGCCTCCCCAAGCCTGGTAGAGGCTAACTCAAGTTAACACACTGCTGGCATTGAATTTGGACAGACACTGTGAATTTAGAAAACCTAGTGAAACCCAGAAAACCTGTTTTTTTTCTTTTGGCAACTACTATAATCCACTGTAGCTCACGGTAGGAAAAGTTCACAGTCTGAGAAAAATGGAGAATGTTCTCAGAACTATATGTTCGCGGTGGTGAATGGTACAGAAAAAAGAAAGTCGGTAAATTATTTGTTAACAGCAGGCTTTTAGCTAGGGGGTATCCAGGGTGTCTTTTGGACGCCCTGTACTGAAAATGATAAGAAATTGGACGCCCTACTTTTTGGTAGGACACCCTAAAGACGCCCTGTTTTTTCCACTCCCAACCCCTGCCATGCACACATGCCTCCCTTCAGCCTTACTATAAATACAAAAATGATGGTTTACTGAAGGAAAAAAACTCAAAATGCAGAAAGTAGTGTTTGAGAGCATTATGAATTTTAAAAAAGCCCCCCTAAAAAGCCTGCGCACCGCGCGTCTTCACCGTGCATAGCATACAAGAAAAAAATATGGACACCCACCAAAAAAATCCTAGCTAAAAGCCTGGTTAACAGTAATGATAAGTTCGCAGTTCAGAATTCGAAGTGACCGTGAAAACCGTAAACATAAAGTACTGTGAAAAAGTCAGGAATTAAAGTAATTGTTACTGAACATATTACAGTAAAGCTTAATAATTTGTCACTTGAGGTCCAGATTAACAAACTCTTGAAGAATTGTTTGCGCTTGCATTTATGTTTAGCTGCGTGAAGAGTAGGTGCAACTCGAACAGACCCTGGAGTTCCAGTTTAACAAACTCAGAGGAAAATTGTTTGTGTTTATGTTTATGTGTTTGTTTGTCGTTGTTGTTTAGCTGCGTGAAGAGAAGGTCCAGCTGGAACAGACCCTGGAGCAGGAGCAGGAGTTCCAGGTTAACAAACTCATGAGGAAGATCGAGAAGCTTGAAAATGAGATCCACCAGAAGCAAAACAACTTGGAACAGGTCAGACCCCGCAACAGTTGTACTATCATTACAATGGAATGAGCTTTGCTATTTAAACATTAAGGGGGAACATGATTCTTACATAGCTTTTACAATGACAGCGCTGAGACTTCAAAATTGGATTAATATTTTAGTGATCCTTGATTTAATGATTGGAATATAATGCAGAGTGGTAAAGTACGGTTTTAAAGACAACAAAACACACGTACATAGCTTTTGAAAATAGTTCTCCATATGAAATTTTGTTGGCCAATCTGTCAAAGTGTTGGTTGCTGATTGATCTCTAGTGGTATCTAGTGGAATTGGTGTAACAAGACGTTTGACTTTTGCAGCTGCGTCGTGAGAAGGTGGAATTAGAGAACACCCTGGAACAGGAGCAGGAGGCTCTGGTCAACCGGCTGTGGAAACGCATGGACAGACTGGAGGCAGAGAAAAGGTCAGGATATAGTATAAGAAGGTTCTTTATTTGATTCAAAGCTCATCTGTATTGGTAGAATCCATAATGGTAAAGTTTAAACTTTGTTGTAACACATACAAGAACTCACAGATTCTGTCTTCTGGTCTCTTTCGATTCACTCCTGACGTCATCATGCTTCCTGAGCTGGGTATGACTGCCTTTCGGCGTAACACACCTGCTTTGCAGTACTAAATGTTACACCGAATATTTGCCTATTTAACTCTAAACAAATCTTTAAAGCTCTATTGATGAGAGCCCTAATGTACTTTTGCTGGCAGCGAGTTCCACTCTATGAATAATGCGATAGTTCTAGGAAAATCAAATTTTGGTTGATACATAACTTGTTGGTACTTGAAAGCATGACTATTTCTTGCTCTTTTCTGGGCTGGTATTAGGTACTTATTACATCCGCCAGTTCAAACTTATTCTACGGGCCAGTTTTGACTGTATGTAAATGTTTTGGTGTTTGATATTCCCCAGACTGCTGCAGGAGAGGCTGGACCAGCCTGTGTCGGCGCCGCCTTCACCGCGAGAACTGACGGAGGGTGACACGGCACAGAACCTGACCATGCACGTACAGTACCTGCGTAACGAGGTGTCCAAGCTCAGGAGACAACTGGAGCTCGCACAGCAAGAACGTAAGTAGAATTGGCAGAAATCTCAGAACCTGAACTTATCCAGAATTCTAGAGAGTTCTGGGAAGCTGAGCCAAGTTCCCAGAATTCTGGCTCAGATTTCCAGAACCAGAAAGTTCACAGAATTCTCCAGAATTCCAGCAAAATTCTGAAGAATCTGCTTGTTCCTTGAGATGTCTAATCGCAACCTACTTATTCATTACCCATTCATATCATACTTACAAATATCAATTCATTTAGTTATCGGTAAATCTATTTTTAAATGATTAAGGGTTTCCGGAGTGTTTGTCTGGAATTATAATGGGGCCTGTTACATATATGTGCAATGTACAGAAGTCATGTCTGATCTCCCCATGTACATTTATACAGATGCGAGAAGATGGCTCACTACGTAGCGGAGGAGAAACAGATTAAGGATTAATATGAGTGATATCCTTAGGGTGTTAGCCACACTAACTCTTGTTTAGTTTAGTGGGTTATTGCTGAAGTATTGTGTGATCTCCCATGTACGTCCAGATGCGGAGAAGATGGCTCACTACGTAGCTGAGGAGAAGCAGATAAAGGAGGAGAACGTGAGGCTGCAGAGGAAGCTGCTGAGGGAGATGGAGAGAAGAGAGGCGCTGAGCAGACAACTGTCGGAGAGTGAGTCCAGTCTGGAGATGGACGAGGAGAGGTCAGATTCTTGATTTGATTTTTTGAAATTGCAAAAGTGCAATTCACGTGGGACACAGACAGCTGCTGCTGGTGTTGTGTCCCAAACATAGAAACAAATACAGGACAGACAATACTCATTTTCACTTGAGTTAAGTGGGAAAAGTTGTGTAAAGTGCCTTTCCAAGGGCACAAGATCGGTGGCATGTCAGGACTCAAACCAGGAACCCTTTTGGTTCTGAGTAGAGCTCTCTGCCGTTCCGCCAGACAACCCCACTAACAAGTTTAAAGGCACTGAATGAAGAGACTCTTTTTTACACATTGCGAGTAAATCTAACCACTCCCGGGTCTCATTCTTCCCTCGAACCATCAAAGAGTGGAACAAACTTCAGCCTGGTGTAGCGGAGGAAGGGTCTCTCTCCAGTTCCTCCTCTAGATGGACTTGGATGAAACTTGGACCTGAACCAGTACTCACCCCTAATTGTAATGTTTGTTGTGTTTCAGGGCCTTTAATGAGATGGCATCCCACGGTGGGATCCGACCGCGTACGGTGTCCAGCCCCATCCCCTACTCCCCCTCCTCCAGCCGCTCCATGTCACCAGGTGGGAATGAAGGACAAAGTAGGAGACCTCTCACGTTTGTCTTCACAAGCACGTCGGCAGAACGTACTCCGCCTGCGCATAACCCTGGATTTTCGAGTTTTTAGTTGGATTTTTGGTCAACGTTGCATCAGAATTTTCCTGTTGCAGAGGATATCTTTTCTGACACAACATTTGGAAACTACTGTCGAAATGCTAACCTTATATGAGCGAATACAACCTTATATGAGACATTCTGCCGAAGTGCTATGTACAATACATTACGGGTTTTGCCCAGGTGCAGTGCGTTCTGCTGACGTTTGTCTTCACACTTGTGATCTGTGGACACTTCTTCCCAACTAAACATTCTCCATCGTTCATGAAACTTCATGGTCATGAAGCCAAACATATCAAAAATGTGTTTTAAAGTTGAAGCTACATGTAGCTGTTGTTCCCACAGAAGAGAGAAATGTTCTCACCTTTAGCTTTCGAACCAGTCACTCTGGTCTTCTTCAGTAGACTGACCCAGTGAGACTTGTCACATGGCTTCTCTGAAGTGTGACGTCAACACTGGGTCAAAGGCATCCGGAAAATAATGTCAGCCCCCGTAGCAGTTGAGAGATTGGTTCTGATGTCGATAACCGACATCGTTTACCAGATACCTTTGACCCAGTGTTGTCACACTTCAGAGAAGCCAATTTTACCTAGTAAATTAAGTCATTCTGTCAATGAAAAAAATTGGAAAAACTGCCCACAGATCATAAACTGCTGCACACTTTTCATGTCTTTTTACTACTTGATTATTTTTCTCTATACAAAGCATCTATGTAGTTAATATGTATTCTGGACTTGCACACATGCGCAATACACATAATTGCAAGTTATGTACAAACAAATATGCAACCACAGCTATAGTCACGCTAGTCAAGGCAGAAAAGAATAAGAAATAGTCATGCCTTCAAGTACCAAAGTAATCAACCAAGGATTGAGGCGTTCAAAACTCATTCTCTTAGAACTATCACAGAGTGAAACTCGCTGTCACCAAGTACAATTGGAGCATTATCATTAGATAGCTTTAAACAATGAGTTAGATGTTGAAGAGTTAGGTGTAACAAGTCATTTCATGAAGCCAGCTGCATGCCTGCGAAACTGGTGTGTTGCGCCAAGGGGCGGTTATACCAGCTATACAGATACAGAAGCTGGTGTGTTACGCCGAAGGGCGGTTATACCGGCTATACAGATACAGAAGCTGGTGTGTTACGCCAAAGGGCGGTTATACCGGCTATACAGATACAGAAGCTGATGTGTTACACCGAAGGGCGGTTATACCGGCTATACAGATACAGAAGCTGGTGTGTTACGCCAAAGGGCGGTTATACCGGCTATACAGATACAGAAGCTGATGTGTTACACCGAAGGGCGGTTATACCGGCTATACAGATACAGAAGCTGGTGTGTTATGCCGAAAGGCGGTTATACCGGCTATACAGATACAGAACATCAGAAGGCAGTGCTCCCTTTATTCAGATGTTTGATACTATTTTTGCGTTTGTCTCCCCTCTAGGTGCGACGTTCAGCCACTCTCCGTTCGGGCCCCCCTCCCCACTCAGCCGCTGCTCTTCCTCCAGCTGTAGTTTCCAGTCTACTCCCAGCATGCACTTCACCAGCATGTCACCACCTCTGGTAAGTCATAGAAAACACGTCGGCACAACTTACTGCACCTGAGCGAAACCCATAATGTATTGTGCATAGCAGTGCACCAGCTTCAAAAATTCGAATAACGGGTTCAGACTTTGGAATTCTTTTTCTTCAAACACATAGGATCAATGACCTGGACCAGACGTCTTTCACCATGGTAACTGGTGCTGCAACAGACACCTTGTGGTATTGGATTACATTATGTAGCAGGGCAATGCTATAGGGCTGGTCACCATATATACATACATCTTGTACATTTTGTATATGACTGTTTGAAAAGAATAAACAGAGCAGTAGTTTATTAGGCTACACTACATGTATGTGAAGGTAGTATTATGCAAATGTTACCTTTCTAGTCTATATTAATTCTATAACACAAAATACTGACTGTTTTCCAGCGGCCAGCCAGCAGACCTTCTTCCATTAGTAGCCCTGACAAGGGATTTGCCAAGCCTGCCTCCCCTCTACATAGTGGTTCGCTCCAGCCATATGCACTCCAACATGGCCGCCGCTGTGGTTTGTACAAATGTAAATTAATGTTCAGCTTAGTGATGTATAACTGTTGCCTTCCACAATGAAGATGAAAACCCTAGAAATGTGATGTTGCTTCACAACTGAGTCTCTAGCTATAGGATACCCTTGACAAATGCTTTGGACTGGTAGATGTTCAGTTCGTTAGATTTAACGAGAGACTTGAAAGGGTTATACAGAAAGAAAACACTGTATCTTGGTGACTTAGACAACGTAAATTTGTAGCCATTTGATTGGAGAGAAGAGTTATTTTTTCTTTGCTGGCTAATCTTTTGTAAATGCTGTTGGAAAGAAATGTAAAAGCTATTATTCCTAAGTATGTGGTATTGATTTAAAGTTTATATATAGTATGACTTGGTGCTGAGTTGGACTAAGGCTATACTGCTGCTGTATTCTTTATTACTTTCCACAAAGAAGCCACAAAGTTTTTTCTATCTTTTCATTTCTAGATTTTGTTGCTTTTGCAGTTAGACTGATAGATACTTGCTGCCTTTGTTTCAAATGCTTGAATGTGACGTGCGAAAGATTCGAGGCTTGATGTTTGAAGTTACATGTAGATGGCAGTGTAAGCTTGTTACTTTTTTGTTTAGTGTGTATCTGAGGATGTTACCTTGGTTTTTAGGGCGTTAATTTTGTGTTAAATTCCCAAGTTTTGGTAACCACCATCTACAATGTACTGGCTTCTTGTGACAATGACTATTCTGGTTATATTAGTACTACACTATACACTGAATTTTCATTGTACATGTACTTTAATATGACAAGGTTTACAGCTTTGAAACCCTGGTTTGCAACCCTAAACCTTGGGAAATCCCTGTGTCCACAACTTTAATTTGCTTTAATTGTCTTCATTGTTTTCTATAAAATTGTGTCTGGAAATTTAAGAAAAAAGTGTGTAACAGCTGTGCAAGCTTATTTAGTACAATGATTTGCAATTATGGTAGTTTGTTGGTTGGTTGACAAGCTTTGCTCAGTTTGTTTTGTAGATACATGTACATGTAAGTATACTGTAAAAGAATCTATCTGATAATTATGTATTGCATGGTGGAGTGTACTGAAAAGTAAAAACCATGCAGCTTTCCGTCAAGTCAGACCTACAATGTATAATGACGCTTCATCACTTGAAATGTGATGAAAATAAATTGTCATTCCAAGTTTGAATCATTTATTTTAAAAATCCTTCAGTAATTTTTTCGCAACAACTTTTCCTCCATACTGATTTATCTTTGCAAAACATGCCCCACAGAAAGGTGAATTTCAAAGAGAAATATCATGTAAATTTTGTATTTTTTGTTGTAAGTTTGAGGTGTCTACTCTTCTTTCTTCCAACTTTAGAATGTTTGCCATGAAAGTCTGTTGTTCAGGACACACACTGACGTGAGCGTTTTTGTCTCTAGCTTAGGTCACACCAATTTAATAAATTGGTTCTCTGATTCGTTTCTTTGCTTTTTTCCTTATTCAAAAAAAGCAACATTTTAGGTTCTGAATCAACTCCAAACTGCTCATATTTTGGCCCCAAGTCCTTGTCTTCTTAGTCGACTTTTTCCATCTATCAATGCAGTGGATTTATTAAAAGTTCAAAATTCATTGCATGAATTATAATCCAGCAACCCCAGCCTAAGTATGTTGACTTCATGGCTCCTATCATATTTAGGGCTATTGTGGGATGCCTACGCATATTTCACCCCACTGTTGCTTCACATTTTTTCTGAAAAAAAAAATCTGAGAACCAACAAATCAAATTGGTGTGGCCTTGGAAATATGTCATCTTTATGATACCTTAACAGCTGTAAAATGCAAGTGGTGTATTCTAGTAGCAAGCTGGTATTCTTAAACACACTTAGTGCTGCAGGAGACTTGGAAACTTGTTTCTGGGTCTATTGCAAAACTCAAATTCGTTCAGAGTCATCAAAATACAATGTAGATTCAAGACTGTTGCAATGAAGCTTATCTAAGCACGTCGGCAGAACGTACTACACCTGCGCGAAACCCATAATGTATTATACATAGCACTTCGGCAGAACGTCTCATATAAGGTTGTATTTGCGCATATAAGGTTACCATTCCGTCTGTAGTTTCGATATGTTGTGTCGGAAAAGATATCTTCTGCAACAGGCAAAATTCTAATGCAACGTTGACCAAAAATCCACCGAAAAACATGAAAATACAGGGTTCTGCGCAGGCGCAGTACGTTCTGCCGACATACTGCTTATCTAGCTATTGCTCAACACTCCATATCTAGCCCTGTATACAGTAGTGAATTGTATATTTAGATGATTGGCAAAATTTAAATCCAACTCCAATATTGCCTTGCACTGTGCTACACTGTAACAGGTAAAAATATATATACGTATACATGCTAACAACTACAAGTACTGGGACAGTCTACATTTAGTAAGTACTGGGACAGTCTACATTTAGTAAGTACTGAAACAGTCTACATTTAGTAAGCAGTTTTAGGATTGAGACTTAATAAACTGTCACAGAATTTCACTACTGAAACCAGTTAATACACAGCCAGAAAGCAGCAGAAACAATGACACTTAAATATGGTAACTCAGTTCTCTCAGAGCTTGGGAGCTGTTTAAGTAGTACCAAAATACAAGCTATTATGGAAATATCAATGTATAAAGACAATATGACGTTTACTTGTAAGGTGTTAAAGCCTGTTGTTATAGGCTGTTGTGGACATTGTAATGTTTTGTTTCTTTTGCATAAAAGGAGTCAAGAAAGAAGACAGAAATGAAAGAAGCACACAATATGTTGATACAATCTTAAACTTGGTTTGTATGTTTCACTTTTGACTTGATTGAAATCCTGTGACCAACAGATACCTAAAAATATTTCAACATCATGTAAGAATGGAGTTTGAGTTGACATGTAGTCAGTAGTCAGATTGATACATGAGACACTGATCATCAAAATGGGAACTTTATCTCTTCAATAGTGGATGCTACATGTACTGTGTAACTCCAGACGTAACTAGAAATAATATTGCTTTACCATACATGTATGCAGTGGCTGCTCTGACGAAAATCTATGTAGAACTTAATGTAAGGTTGAACTTAGCGTGAATCTGCATTTTTGTGACAACAGTTACATGTAGACTTCATTTCTATTCTTTTTTTCAGTAGTGCTAACTGTACTGAAACTTTGGCCAAACAGATCTAACTGGTATAGGATGATGCAGCAACAAAGTATTGAGCATCTCATTTGTATGTGCTGACTTGTAAAATAGTAGGGAAACTTATCTAAAGGCATTTAACATTGAAAGTTGGAACAGTTGTTGACTATGCTTGGTGAACAGCATTTATGGAAACTGTAGAATTATAGATAAAGAAACAACACAACTAAGTAGAACAGCTGTGATCAACATGGAGATTTAGTCATGGATTGAATATTCGGTGACAAACTATGCTAAGTAAGAAGGCATAAATGAAAGAATATTATGTACAGTGAAAATATTGTGGTGTTTCATTAGATGCAGAGAGAGGTAAAGAATATAAATGTTGCTAGTTGTGGTAAATATCATATTGGTGTGTGAGAGAGAATGCTTCCAAATGGTTGAATGGAAAAAAAAAGATGTTATTTCATCAGAGTTATTTCAAAGTGAGACTTGTTGATCTATGTACAGAGAGGAACTGGGTTTATGCTGTTTTGTTTGGCAAAATAAGCCTGTTGCAAATTAAACTCTTTGATGCTGAAAATATTTGTGTTATGGGCTTTTATTGAAGTTTCAAGTTTATTTATTTTACCATGGCATACCTCAAATCAGGTGATCTGATTTTCAGGTATCCCTGGGCACACATTAAAAATTACATGACACAAATTGAACACAACAATATACAAATAACGTTACAAACATTTACATGTACAAAACAGTCTCAGTATAGGCAAATTTCATCTGCGGTCATCTACAGTCCATTTTTTAAATGCTGAAGTTGCTGTCAGTTGCCGCTGATCAGCAGCAAGACTGTTCCTCAGTACAGGCCCTCGGTACTGCAGGCTGCCCTTGAAGGTTTCCACATGTGGTTTAGGAGTGTCCAGCATGTGAGGGTCGAAGCTGTAGAGCTTTTATTGGAGGGATGTAGCCTGTTAATGATTGTGTGATCACCCATGGCCATATGTCACTCTAGACTTTTCCAAGTTAGGCCATGTTAATTTGAATACGTATATGGATAATATCGTCTGGGAACCCCAAAACTGATGCGAGCAAATAAAAAGTTTGGCAAAAAATGTTGCCTTCATTATGAAATCTATGTGGTCATGAAGGTGGAATAGAGAGTATGGTATGGAAAATACTAGACTCTTCATTTTAATTTCTTCACATTTTCATCTTTTCCTTTGGCATTCTACAACAGTAGTATCTTTTTGCAATTTATAATTTGCATATTTTTACATCCATATACAATGTAATGAAATCACGATGGCCCAATGGAGAACACTACTGCGCTTGCTGCATTGTTCATGTTCGCCGCTTGATGTCGCTGTTGGATAAGGCATGTTTTGAAGGCCGAAGAACGCCGACACTCACCCAGTAGAAATCGTGGATCATCAAGTTATCAACATCATGCATTTTGAATCTATAACAGCATAGTTGTGAAAACAAACTGAATGGCCTGATTTTATAACAAATTTTCTTCTGCTTTTTCGTTTTCGTTTTATAGCTCTCTAATTATGTACCTCTTTCCTTAATACTACACGTACACTATCACGGTATACAAATATTGGTAGTTAAATTTCACAAAGTACACTTTGACTTTGAAAGTTTGAGTTCGACTTTGTTTCATTCTTTTTTTCTGACAGTGACAGCAACTTAACGTAACGTCATGTTTTCAAATTCGTTAATGATGCTTTTGTCATTTCACCCCTGGTAGTGAAATCGAAAACGAGAAAGCATACACTACAGACTTTTTTTTATTTTTGTCCGGAAAACATGATACACAGCTGTCTCTCAATGTCTGAAGTGCGCCTTGCACCTTTTATGTGCCCGGCTCCAATTATTACGGCACCTTATTTGTGCGAGAATAACCCGACTGGGTGTTGGAAGCACTTTCTTGTTTGAACGTTGAACAAACTGTTGACACAGCTGTGGGGAGGAGTGCCGCGCGGCACCGGGCTGGTAGCCTCTACCAGGCACCGCGGATCGCTGGAAATAAAGGGATAGTATACCAGAGAAGATCCAGGGCCATAGAAGATCCAATTTGCGACCCACGGAGTCTGTGCAATAAAATATTCAAAAGTAACAGTGCTGTGTGAGATCAACTAAAATACTGGTTTGTACTAGACAAGACAACAGCGAGAAAAGTATAAATAACTAACAGTGTTGTGGGAGACTAAAATGCTAATAAAGGCGAGAAATATATATATAACTCATATAAGTAAAGTGCTGTGTGAGACCGACTGAAGTACAGTGGGACATAAAGGAGTAGTAGACCTTCTCACACATTCCTTCCAAATCTCTGAAGTTAACATACTGCTGGGAATGTACGAAAGCGATACAAAAGTCTGGAAAGCAAGTCCTGTGAGCTTCTTTGGCCCTGGATCTTCTCTGGTATACTCATGATCCCTTTATTTCGGCCAATTTCTACTATTTTTCCAGCGATCCGCGGTGCCTGGTAGAGGCTAGGCTGAGGGTCTGCATGCCCTTTTTCGTTAACCGTTATGGGCTATTTTAATTCACCGTTAATCGTTGCCGGCCTGCTCTAATTCAACGTTAAGCGTTATCGGTATATTCTTCGTGAAGCGTTATTGGTCCTTTTAATTCAACGTAAAACGTTATTTGTCATCCTAAATTCAGCGTTAAGCGTTAATGAATAATTCTTCGTTACGCCTAATTTTGCCTTTCAAAGTGCAGGAAAATGTGTCATTGAAGGTTTAAAAATACAAAATTTCCCGGGGGAGAATGCTCCCGGACCCCCCTACATTGCTCGCGCCTTTGGCGCTCGACTCGCGCTTCTGCGCTCGGTCCCTTCGGCTCCGAGCCAGAACCAGCTTTCCCGTCAATTTCCGGAAGTTTGCGGAGAGTTACAGATTTTTTTAACGAATCCATCAACGTTAACCTTGACAGGCAAATTAACAAAATCTTGAGTAAAAACATGTAAACATCAGAAGGACCGACAACACACTCTCAACACCATGATTTGCCTCTCAAAATGCGGTAAATTGCGTTTTTGAAGGCTTAAAAATCCTAAATTTCCCGGGGGAGCATCCCCCCGGACCCCCTAGATTACGAGCGCCCTCTCAAAATCCTAAACTGAAAACATGCAAGCTGGCCGACGTCGACTCGGACTCACCTTTATTTGTGGACGCACTCGGGGACCAGGGCAGGTGGGAAACACAGGGAACACATACCTTAAATGCATGCTATATTACATGTAAGGTATACGTAATTTTGTCAGTGATCACCTTTCTCACAAAGCAAGATACTAAATCCAGTGCAGCTCGAAAAAAAAGCCTGTCAATTTACCGTTAAGCGTTGCCGACCCTCCTGAATTTACCGTTAAGCGTTATCGGCCTGCTGAATTTCCGTAACCGTTGCCAGGACCCCCCCATGCAGACCCTCTAGGCTGGTAGCAAAACTTTCATCGGCCGTCACAAAAAATTAAAGGCATGCAGTTTTTAGGGTTTGGACACCCGATTTTTCAAATGCAATATTTTAGTCGTTGATGAGCTGAAACCACACAATCCCAATGTACGAGTATATTCACACTCATGACATGGGGCAAAAATTCTGACGGAAATGGTTACTGGAAGGGCCCTGGGCTGATTTTTAGGGTACTACACAGAAATTAAAGGCTCATCTGGGGGATTGTTTCTTCAGTTTTAAACGCCCAAAGTGTGAAAGGCTGATTCATTGTGCTAATGCGAAGCTGTGTGTGTAAATATCACAAAGATTGCCTTATCCAGAATATTTCCAGTTTTACTGCCCTAAAGTCACATTGGATGCCTTTAAAAGCAATCCAATGCAATTTCAGTGTGGCAAAAGATAATTATATATTCTGGATATGAGGAAATCTGTCTTCATGTTATTGACATTTACTGTCACGTCTTAGACCTTTTTTTGTCACCATTTTATACTTAAGTCGAAGCATTTGAACTATCCCCAAAACAAGCTACATGAGGCGTCTCTTTATTTTTGGGTACCGCCCATAAATAACTAGAACCCGCCGTTTTCCGTCAGCGACGTCCTATTTTTGCCTCACAGATATCAGTATGCTATGTGATAGATTTAACTTAATACATTAATAGAATGGCCAGAAAATTGACTTTGAAAATTCAGTTTGCCGCCCCGAAATTGCATTGGAGGCCTTGAACATACAGGAGAAGAAAGTGGAACAAAATCAGTGCGAGGTTTTCAGAGATTGTCCGCTCTTTGATTGCATGAAGAACTAAACAGTTATAGATATCATGTATACAAACATGGTAGCTAGACGCTATGTTACACCTAAAATTGAGAAATAATTCATTAAAGCATCAAGTTCAGATATCAGCATGGAATAAATCACTTTTAAAAAACATAACTTTTGTTTACCCGCGAGAACAAAAAGTGTCGTTTGTTTTGTTGTTTGGATACGCACATATGGTTCTGGCAGGCCTTGTGTCAAAACGTTGAAGTGTATAAAGATGCGATAAATCTCTGTCCAAAAAGCACTTATGTATAAAGAGGTCTTATTATTGGAAACCAAGGTCTTGGTGTGTTTCATTGCAGTAACTAAATTACTCTAAGTAATTTTGGGCTCGGTGTTCATCCAGGACTTTCGCATCCGACTTTTTTGGCGGTTGCTCTATTTTGGCGTTATCCCGTGAATGCACATGCTGTTTTTCATACATAACTCATTTTTTTTTAATAGCGTTCTTCAATTCTTGTAGCAACATAATACATTCTTTTTCGTTTATTTGCATGATCTACAGTATATCCAATATATTAGCACCGTTAGAATAAATATTTTTCAAGACCTTCCCTAAACATTATCTATGAATGTATGCTTCTATATAACTTTTATGACCCTCTGTCGATCTGACCTGGCCTCCAGTTGACTGATATCCCCCATACATAGCCCATACACAGTTGTCAGGGGGGTTTTCTGCATCTGGATGTTGGCCCAGAGTGAGCGAGGCTAAATAGCGGGCTGACTCGGGTTACAATAAACACTTCTGCCGCGGGTCGGATCGGCTCACATCTGGTGGGGAGACATGGAACTCTCTCCGTAACACACGCACACTTCCCTTCTCGCTTAACCCACTAAAACCCCGTCAGAATGTTCTCGAACATCTTCAGTACAAGCACAGCGTTTCCGTTGCGGGTCGAAGCTATTTTGGCGCGTCCGGTTTACAGAGAAAAAGCACCTGTCGCAACCGTCACACCCCTCCGATTTTGCGTCAGGCCCGTGGAACACATCTCCATTGTTAAACCCCGCGCACAGGTGGTGCCCTGGTTGCTAATAGTCTCCCTCGGTAAACTGACAGGTTGGTTTTTTATCATAAATGGATGACTGCGTCCCGAGTAAGTGGGGAGCTTTGCTGTCAGGAGGCAGAACGCGGACACAAGGGGTGTAGCAGTGGGTGTAACCTTACCCGCCCCACCTGGTCCCAGGCTTGCCCAGGTACCCCAACCAACCACCCGGCCGCGCCAGGCCTGCCAGTGTTGTGAGATGGAAGTTGGAATTTCTGACATGACAACTGACCCAAGCTGTCGGTTCTGTGCCAGCCGGCGGCAGCTTTTGTAGATAGCCATCTGGGTGCGATTAGTAATTTAAATATAAATTCTTGAACATTCACATCTGGAGTTTGGGAGGTCCTGCAGGATCGCCAGCGAGGACTAGCTCACTGTTGGCGAGCCCTTATCGCACATAGCGGGATGGCAAGCCCGAGCGACACCTGCGAGCAGCCTGCCGAGACAATTAGGAATGTTTCTCGGGCGGGGGCGGCGCCTGAACCCGAACGAGAACCCAGACCTCCTCGGAGAAACAAGAGAAAGGCTCGGGAACCCCGCAAGCTGACCAAGCGACCGAAGGAATCCGACTCTGAGGACGATGTGGCCCGTCTGGCTGTCGACGCTGCCACGCTGCAAGGCGAGCGTGCAACAGCTGACAGACCAGATCAACACTCCTTCCCGCTGGTGTCTCGACTGGAGGGGCCTACCGAGAGGTTCTCCTTCTCCTCGGCGGACGCCTACCCTCCCTCTCCCGTACCCTGGTCCGTGGACACGTCCCCGTCGTCCAGACAGAGAGGCAGGCCGTACAAAACTCTCACCAGGGACAAGAGGATCGTAGCGAACGCTAGGGAACGCAGCAGGGTGCATACCATCAGCGCGGCGTTCGAGAGTCTACGGCGAGCGGTCCCTTCTTACTCCTACAACCAGAAACTCTCCAAGCTCGCGATCCTACGTGTGGCTTGTAGTTATATAACGGCCTTGGCCTGTCTGAACGGCCAGGACTACAGCAGACATAGAGCGAGTCTGGAGTTCGCCCAGTGTGTGGACCAGTGCACGAGGACACTACAGATGGAAGGCCGGGCAAGGTCACGAAGAAAAGTAAGATCATAATAACTTTTTTTTTACCACGTCGTTTATCATTTTTTTCTACATCAAATGGAAAAACGGTCTTCAAAAATATGTATGAAAATTCAAACCATATTAATTTTATTCACCTAGCTTTTTATGACTATGTGATTTATTATTTTTACATGAAAGGAAGAACTAAAAAACGGTCTTCAAAAGAGTTATCAAAACTCAAAAACCATGTTGATATTTATTTACCAAGCTTTTTAATACTTGATGGAACACAAGAAAGGTAAGTTTTTATGACTACGTGATTTTTTTTACATTAAGAGAAAACTTCAAAATGGTCTTCAAGCTGTAGACGCACACAAAATTTTGCAGCATTAGGCGCACCTGTGTCAATAATATCGGCGCTATCCAAATTTGTATGCTGAAAATACTTTTGCATGTCAAATTATGCAGAAAGTATGACGCTGAAAATATATATTGCACAAAGTATGACGCTGCAAAATAATTTTAAGTCATTCTCAAAGGGTCCTCCAGCACGATTTGCACCCAAGAAGAACGTTTTTGTTTGTTTGTTTCCCTTACTTATGCGCAGCAGATCCCTATAAAGTTACAGTTGAAATGCCTGCAGATATGGATACACACATACATGTAGACACGCCTTGGAACTCCCGTTTTTAATTGGGGTATAACAAAATCAAAAAGGAGTGAAAACTAGACAAGAGAGACAGGAGGTTTTTGAACTCCTTCGTACGGAGTACGGAAGTATTGTTTCGTGTGGCTGATGAGTTTGTGGGTTTGTAACAGTGGGGGGTTTATAGGCGCTACCAACAGATCCTGCAAAGGGGTTTAGACCTTTTAGCGGAGAGGTTAGAGTGTCTGACTGGGGCCCGGGAGGTTGTGGGTTCGAACCCCGGCCCGGGACCAGTGGTTTTTTTTTACTGTCCTGTTTCTTACAGGTTTGTGTCTCTTCTTTAGAGTCCTACACGCCTGTAGGAGCAGGCTATGCCCACCCAGTCTTTATTCAAGCTGCACAGAGGAGGTTATCTCCCCAGCACCTCCGGTAACATGTCAACACCAAGTGTGCACCACTTCCCCACTGATACATACTACTAGTAAATGCCAACTGATAGCTAGTCAGGGGTAACGGGCCTTTAAAAGGCATCCAAAGAGATTTCAGGGAAATCTCATAACCTGGATTTTCAAAGTAAATTTTCTGGTCATATTATGTAGTAAGTTGAATCAACCCCACCCTATAACATATTAGTACTGATATCCGTGACGCAAATAAAATGCGATGTCACTGACAGAAAACTTTTTTTGTTTGTTTCATATTGCAGGCTAGATCTAGCTATTTATTAGCGGTACCCAAGGGATGAATTATAAAGAGATGTCTCACGTTTGGGGGCTATTTCAAACGCTACAAGTACGAATACTTTTGCTTTGTCGCCCTCGCTATCGCATTGGATGCGGTGCGGTCACATTAATATTCGTCCCAGACTTTTCATCCTGGCTGTGACAGAACAAACTACCATCAAAGATCTATTAATTAACATGGCAGCTACATTCTGTACTACATTTGAAGCTGTATTTTGAGCAATTTTTGATGCAAGAATGAGGGCCTGCATGGGGGGGTCCCGACAACGCTCTACGCTGAATTCTGAAAGCTCACGATTACGCTTTACCAGGCTTACGATAAATTCCAAGTGGCCACAACGCATTACATAGAATTAAAACGGCGAATACGCTCTACGCAAAATTCGCTCTACGCAAATTACGCTCTACGTTGAATTAAAGCGGTCTGTCTACGCTCTACGTAGAATTAAAACGGCCGATTACGCTCTACGGAAAAGAGCATACGGGCCCCCAAAAAATGTTACATTACCACACCATCCGCCACATGTCCCCTGGCGGTTGCCACTGACACGCGCCTATTCCAAGGCCGTCGACCCCACAGAACGCCGTCCTGTTTTCACCCAACGGAACAGATGAGCCTTTGAAGCAGTCGACTGAGATTAGAGGGTCAGAGGGGGAAATTCTTCAGCTCGGTACAGTAAATAGCGAAGTGTAGAGGCAGGCGCCAGTGTTGTGGGGTGTTGAGGCGGTGGTGTGGTGACAGATCTAGCCTGGTAGCCAAAACTATGACAGCTTCCGAGTCTCTTTCGTCCTCTCCGCAAGCCTGGTAGAGGCTAAGTCTATCGTGGTTGGGGCTCTAATAGTTTTTCTCCGTCCAGCTCAACAGGCCGTCCAGTGGGAGTGTTACGCATGTAGGAGCTTTGCTAATAAATAGTTTTGTACGCCAGGAGTACTCTCCAAGCAGAGGTTTGGGTTTTGGGGGTATTTTTAGCGTGTTTTTAGACTTTTTTTTATATCGGAGTTTCTCTTTTGCACTGAATTTTTTCCCACCAAACCCAAGGGAAAAAAATTCAGTGCAAAACAGAAACCCTGATTTAAAAAAAGTCTAAAAGCACGCTAAAAATACCCCCAAAACCCAAACCTCTGCTTGGAGAGTACGCCAGGAGTTGAGAGTCTCGTCGTGCAAAACCTACCGGATAACCTAGCTGAGCCAGGCGGTGAAGAGCTCCTGCACTCCCGAAGAGAGCCCGTCCTATAAACCACGATAGACTGAATACCAGGCTACATCTCAGCGCAAGGCACTCGGCAGCTATATTAAAATGCTGTAATACGTTTGGAAACAAAGCTAGCGCTATGACAGATCCACACGTAATTATAACACACTTCCGACGTCACAGGGACGAAAAACAATGGTAGAAGAATGGAGAAAACTCCATTCCGCATTAGTGTCAGAAATGTGAGATGATTCACTGATTGCTTGATTTATTTATTTATTTATTTATTGAAAATGCAACAGGACATTACACTGACTCAAGGCAGCAAAGCTGATATTAGAGAGTCAACATATAAGGACAAAACACAAAGGGCACATAATTTCAATACAATATGAAATACAAGAACAATCATAACCTAAACTTAACCTGTATCAATCTGATTAATTAATTAATTGCTTGATAAATACCCTTAGTATTTCTGCACCAGTGAACATGTTCGGTGTAACTGTTCATACTGAAGAAATAAAGGTGCAGTGGAACGTCTGTAAGTGTGTGAGTGATTGAGTAAGGGATTAAGTACTAGTAGGACACTGGTGTGTGGCATGGTCAACTCAATGTATTTAAGTAATGAAAGAACAGACAGACCCCCCATATGATGTCCACGTGTGACTGACTAGTCTCCACCAGACTTCTTTTGCGGGGTGAATAAATCGTAGAAATCGGCCTAAAAAG
>NW_017803157.1:3064270-3065656 GCF_001625305.1 Branchiostoma belcheri
ATGAAGGGGAAATGGAGCTTCTCTTGCCGGCTACCTTCTCTGGCCAATCAATACCCTTTTTAGGCCGATTTCTACGATTTATTCACCCCGCAAAAGAAGTCTGGTGGAGACTATATGACTGACCGCACCAGCCATCGCCACCGACAAGACAGACGAGAAATAGATGTTTCACACACAGATGCCACAACATGTGTACGGTCAAACTCTCGACATCTGACAGGCCTGACATCTGAGGGGACAGTGCATTATGTACAGCCGCGAGGGGAGGAGAGTGTCCTTTTTGCTTTAAACTTTAATATCTTTGACTCATCATGCATTTCCACAACTCGGAGATTTCAGACTTCCAGGAAATAGTTTGGTTTTCGTGATATTCTAGTTCGCTAGCAATAGGAACTATCCGATTGTATGATGAAATTCAATAGGGTATTACACTACTTCCTGATAGCGCGCCCACTTTATACTCCCAGCTGGCACATGCTGGGTCACCTTCAGGCGTGACCTCCCTGTCAATCAACTGTCAGAATCACCTCCCACCCACCTTGCAGCCGAAGCTAATAGTACAAGTTATTGGGCCCTTGTTGTATACAGAACGATGCTCTCCAGGCAGAGGTTTGGGTTTTTGGTTGGGTGAAAAAAACTTCCAGTGCAAAAAATGAAACCCCGATAAAAAAAGCCTAAAACACGCCAAAAATAACCCAAACCTCTGCTTGGGGAGTATTAGAACAATGCCTATCTAGTTCTATGCTTGAATGGGTTATAACATGGAGGTAGAAAAAAGAGGTTCTGCCTCCATGGTTATACTTATAGGATTGGTTTAGGCACGGTTCTTGACATAGTCTCTAGCCTCTCTACCAGGCTTCGGGAAATGTCTAGAAAGTAGAAATTGGCCAAATAGACATAACATGTCAGGGGAGTTGTTCCGCTCAAGAGTACAGTTTGTCGCCAACTGAGCGGCACTTGAAGCGTACTTCTAAGTTCTAGCGGACCAACTCCCCTGGCATGTTATCTGTCTATTCAAGTTGGCCAATTTCTACTCTTTCCAGCTGCTTACCGAAGCCTGGTAGAGGCTACGTCTTTGGGACAGTCTTTCCACATAAGACACAAAAGAAAGATATCTGGATGGTCTAGAGAAATGGATTTTATTACTGACAACATATTTGGAGTAATGCCTGACTGTAAGGATGACAAATTTACTGTGTTGTTACTGCCTTGATCAACTTTCCACGATGGCATATTTTAACACCCCATAAATTGATAACAAGTGCGGTACCAGACCCAGCCTCTACCCAGCTGTTGGGTCAAGGTAGCCTCTACCAGGCACCGCGGATCGCTGGAAAAATAGTAGAAATTGGCCGAAATAAAGGGATAGTATACCAGAGAAGATCC
>NW_017803157.1:3065676-3199212 GCF_001625305.1 Branchiostoma belcheri
TCTGGTATACTATCCCTTATTTCGGCCAATTTCTACTATTTTTCCAGCGATCCGCGGTGCCTAGTAGAGGCTAGGGTCAAGGGGGAAGCCAAAGGTTCGACTCAGGCTCGCGAAAAATTTCCCTCCGCGCGACTTACGTTGTGCAAGTCAGCACCCCCATCAAACTCTTTTCAAGTCGTACCCGGAAGTTCAAGCCGTACCCGCTCAAAAATTCTGGCCGTACCCGGAAATTCGTGCCGTACCCACGAAAATTTCAAGCCGTACCCGGTAATTCGTGTCGTACCCTGTACTTTTTCGCCGTACCCAATATGGCGGATATCGCTCAGCCCCGGTGCGTAGTCACTCGGAAGTCGTGTCTAAATTTTATACCCTGTACGGCAACGATACACAACCTCATATAGCCTATGCTCTGGTAAATATTCCTTGCCACCGATCTGCCGAATGGCGTCGTACAAATCAGGGTACGGCACGAATTACCGGGTATGGGCTTGAAATTTTCGCGGGTACGGCACGAATTTCCGGGTACGGCTTGAAAGGAGTTCGATGGGGGTGGTCAGGATGTTTCCTGTCGCCGACTGCGGCTTCACAGATGTTTCCCTGTGCCTCTGTCTGAAGGGTTTTTGATATGCCAGAATAAAGGGGAAACGAAGGATCGTCCAAGGAGGGAAAATACACAGACAAGAAAAGGAAAATAAAGACGTACATTCAGGGAATGAATTAAGATATAATACTAGAGGAGTCGAAGGCCAAGGAAATACAACTCCCGATGTGAAATTCCCAGTCACTTAATAGTGGCGCTGTTACTTTAGCTAGTACAGTATATATGTAATCTTCAAGCAGATCTTTCGGTGTCTGCAAGACAGTATCAAATTGGCCAGGCAGTATGATTTGCCATTCAGTCATTTACCATTTGCTACTCGAAGGATTGGCGTGAAAACAAGATACCATTAGAGACAAGAAAGCCCGCAATAAAAACGCCTTGAAATACGCCAAAAGTAAACCTCTGCTTTGATAGTAGTATATATAATAGCGCAATGTCAAAGTAGATGATATTCACCAGTGATTTGGCAGCGACACATAGCTAGGAAAGTGTACGTAGTGTGATGAAATTCGATGTAACTGTTCATGTCTTGACAGTTAAAACAGAAAAGACCTCAAATGTATGTCTTTAACACAGAACAGATCCATAAGTTTATACTTTAAAACAGATACGTTTATACTTCAATTTCATCTACGTACGCAGGGCGTTTAGTGAATATAGACGAACCCTAGAGGATCCCACTCTCATTTTGTTTGTAGATAGATCTCTGAGACTCTCCCCCGCCTTGGTTAATCCGCCCGCCATTATCCCAGGACCACCTGTTCCCGGAGTTGTTTATACGCGCAGGACGTGACATGCGTCATTCATACACACGTACGGGCGCCTCGAAGCCCGCTACATGGTTCACGACCGCTGTATTATATGGATGACATCCTCTGGGAACATACGAGTAAAAAATTGGGGCAAAAAAACTTGCCTTCATCATGAAATGAAATCTCAATCTACGTGGTCATGAAGGTTTACTTTTCCTTCTGTTTCATTGGAATTAATTTTGGCATTTTTGGACGTTAGTACCGTTGCCAGATATTTTTTGCTCCTTTTGCAGCTACTTCGTCCGATTTACGAAAACTTTTTAACAAAAAATCCATGCTCGTGTGGATGTTATCCATATAATTAAATCATTAAATCAAACTATATAAGCATAACATGTGTTGTGAATGCTTATATAGCTCGCAGGACTACAGTAATAGTAGCGTATACTTCTGTTTTATATAACTCACTGCGTACACAGTGACTGGCGTTGGGTACAGATTTTTGGTGTTCTGGAATTGATAAAGGAGGCTACAATGGGCTTCCATTTTAACCCCCCTGATTAGAAGTTGTTAATGGCCTAATATATATCACACCTAAAAAGATGCCAGCCGTGGGTAGAAATGTCTTACTCTCCAAGCAGAGGTTTGGGGTTTGGTTTATTTTTGGCGTGTTTTGGGCTTTTTTATCGGGGTTTCTTTATTTTTGCACTGGAATTTGTTGGGTTGGCGTAAAAAAATCCCAGTGCAACAAAAGAAACCTCGATTTTAAAAAAAAGGCCTTAAAACACGCCAAACATAAAACAAAGCCCAAATCTCCGCTTGGAGAGTAAGAAATTTCTACCCACGGCTGGCATCTTCTGATTTAACGCGTTTGAGGTGTGATATGTATTAGGCCATTTTGGTTAAAAAAAGGGATGACAGTTGTAACCTCTTTTATCAATCCTTTATGATCCCAGAACACCAAAAATCTGTACCCAACCCACTGTATGCAGTGAGTGAATTTCTGCCGCTCTGACGCGGAAGCGAACTTGTTTACTCCCAGCCCGACCATTGACTCGGAAAGCGGCAGCTGTTGCCGGGATGGGAGACTCTTGAACCAGCTGGGCTTAGCAGGATTTCCTGGGGCACGCGTAGGGTAGACACTTAGCAGGGTTCGGCTTATTTAGCCTCTACCAGGCTTCGGGAGGCGGCTGGAAAGAGTAGAAATTGGCCAAATAGAGAAAGATAACATGCCGAGGGAGTTGGTAGCCTCTACCAGGCTTCGGCTGGAAAGAGTAGAAATGGGCCAAATAGAGAGAGATAATATGCCGGGAGAGTTGGTCCGCTAGAAATACATTCTTATAATTACTTACTACTACTTAGTCCTCTTCTGAGCCAGCATGGCTCTTAAGGCAGAAGAAAGTACATTCGGGTGCGACATAGTGTACTTTCTAGCGGACCAACTCCCCGGCATGTTATCTCTCTCTATTTGGCCAATTTCAATTCTTTTAGAGGCTACGAAATATCCACTCTCGCCGCACAAGTCATGGTAGCCTGGGTGCCATCATCAGTTTTGCAACGGGGCGTCTTTGCACTCTGGGGTTTCCCCTGATAATTTCCCATAATAACTGTCTATCAAATCAAACTGTATATCATTTAGTAAGTCAACAATAATATGCCGTTATGTTAGTAAGATGTTGAACTTTAATCCAACACAAAAATTACACGGAGACTTACGTTGTGAAGTGATTGGTCATTCATTATCCTGATGAAGGCGACAGTGGTCGTTGAAAATTTGATCTCCGTGCAGTCTTTGTGTTGGAATAAAGTTCAACTATGATTACTACCAACACAGATGAACTTTCATGATAATGTCGTTATGTTATCTTTGTTTTACTCAGGAATAGAGATGTCTGCGGAGGGAAACACAAGAGAGACATCTGTGTGGTGAAAGGGAGAAACGTGCAACGTTCTTGTACTGAACAAGGAGGTCTCTTTTAAACCTCTTTGTACTGAAGGAGAGCGACAGGTTGAAGTACTCAAGTAGTCAATCCGCCGTCTGACAGTTACAACGCATCTACATGCGGTACAATATAAAACCGCAATGTGGCGCCATTGAGCGGTAAGCTACGTACAGGTGCCACCGGCCACCCGCTATGAAAGTGAACAGTGATGGCGTAAAAACCCTATTACAGCAAAGCCTGGTGAACGTAAATGGAGTTTGAATGGAATTTGAATGAGGGCGCCTTCTATGAACATAGTGATTGTATTGGTCATGTAGCTATTCTATTCAGAAAGACAGCTGCATGAACATTCTAGATAGCGTCGTTGGAGGACGTTTTATCAGGTGTAACCGGACATTACGGCAAACTGGAAATCTCCGTTGCACTATTCTGGTTGTTCGCTTAGCTGCATTGAGTGCAGGTAACTGCACACACATTCTACAATCGCCAGAGGGCGTGACCGAGTAGACAGTTGTACGTATGCACCTGTCGTTCAAACTCTCCCTTGGGTAGTGAAGTCTGGATTAAAAGGGCGTTCTTGAAATTAGCATTACATGTATACATAAGAGTATAAGAGGAAACTTATATGTAGTTATGATATAATTACAATTCTGGGTGTTCTCTTTCACCATGGATGAATAAATTATTGTGCTAAAGTTTACATTCGTGACGTGGCTGTATATCAGTGTGGTCGTCTTCATGTAGCACTGACTGGTTTGAACAGTTTTAAATAGGAGTTGGAGATAATGATTTTGAGGCCTACACTGGCAATGTCACAACTTCTACAAAACGTATCATTTAAAGTCATGTTCGCATCTTTAAAGATGATACCCCTGTCTTTTCAAAGGTTGTGTCATACGCAACGTACAAAATTCTGATGCAACGTCGACCAAACAGAAGGCGCAATAACTCTAGCTCTAGCTCCATGCCGAGAGGTGGCCAAAAATAATTGGCCTTGCATTGAGCGACACCGTTAAAAAAAAGTACATACAGTTACTCGATGTGGCAGAGCTTTGTATTTAGTTTTGAACACAACAATAACCATGCTTCTGAATGATAAACAGTGAACAACTGCTATAGCTTGTATATTTATTAGTCGCAGTAGCATGTACTAGTATATTTGCGCTGCAACATTGACAATCGGCACTGCAAAAGAGCAGCGCCTTAAGGTTGTAGCGGCAATCCGCGGTACTGCACTTCCTGGTAGTAACAGACAAATCATTTTGGCATATGATTGAGTTTCGACGTCAGTTTCATTCCTTAAACATAATAATTGCCAACGCAGCATCATTATTTTCTACCACATAGTCCCTTACAGTATTTGTAGTTAGTCTCTACCAGACTAACTACGCTGGCTATATTGCAAGAATATTTGCCGGGGGAGTTTGGCCACCTTGGGGTTTGACTATGCCGCGCACGAAACTACTAGTACCTCCCCGCGGCCGGACTCTCTTGGCCAATTTGATTCTCTTTTTTTTTGCCGAATTCTACGATCCGTATTCCCGTAGAAAGGCCTGGTGGAGGCTGACTTGTAGTGCAGGTAGCGTTCTTAGACAAAGGTTACTAGGGTTCACACAAATCGACTGATGACGTACTCTTGCGTCACGCCAGGTGCAGGTATATAGGCTGGTTGCGTGCCTGAACACACCCGGCGAGCCACGGCTTAGTGGGTTCTTTATATGATATTATGAGCCTAAAGCATATAAACTCATACCCTTCCGCGCGGCCAGGGATCGAAACTCCCTGGCCGTTGGGTTCCCCACTAGTGCTAATTCGACACTCGCCACTTCTTTTTACCATGCTTTTATTCACGAATACTTTTAGACCTAATGTAGGCCGTGCTGATTTGACTATATGGATGACATCCCCGCGCGCATGAATTTTTGTCCGTTTCTGGAGAAAAAGGCCATACTGTCAATCACACAAAGCAGCTGCAAATTAGGAAATACATGCCATAAATGCTTTTATTCAAGACTACTTTTAGATCTAACATAGGCCATGTTAATTTTATTACTTGGATGACATCCACGCGCGCATGAATTTTTTTTCCATTTCAGCAAAAATAGTTATCGGCCATACTGTAAATCGGACAAAGCAGCTGCAAATTAGGAAATATATGCCATAAATGCTTTTATTCAAAAATACTTTTAGACCTAATGTAGGCCATGTTAATTTTATTATATGGATGACATCCACGCGCGCATGAATTTTTTTTCCATTTCAGCAAAAATAGTTATCGGCCATACTGTAAATCGGACAAAGCAGCTGCAAAATGAGCAAATATATGCCGAAAATTGCAATAACACCAATCATAAAAACACAAATTCGACATAAAAATACACCAATCACACACACACACACACAAAATAAAATCACCAGACACCAATCCCTTTACACCATTTATTGCTTTTTCCAATAGATTATTCAGGCTTCTTCATTATCCTTTAAACAAGACCTAAAATTACTAAGAGCAAAGACTTTATGTGACATAGAGACCTTACATGTAGTAAGCCAAGTGAAATGCAAGATATTTTACCAATCCTTTTAATTTTTCTAAGAAAGAATACATCCGTATACTGCATAGGCAATCATTTCAAATGCATGTAATCAAAACTTTTTCTGCCAAAAAAGGCTTTATAATCTAGAATTTAATACAAGCTATTGTTGTCAGTGGTGTGGTGTTATGTTTGATGCTCTGAATATAATCTAAAAAGTAACAACAGAAAGTGCAAGACAGCTAGTATGTTCATATTAATAACTATTCTCATTAATGACACAACTTTAGGTTATCAATAATCTCTTTATCTTTTGACATATGAGTACTAGGATGACATTGTAAAATATTGGTCCAAAGTAAGCAGCAGTTCAGGATAGTACTAGTAGGAGTTGCTGGTTAACTAAATTCCATGTCACCATAATCATACATAATAAAACATCTTTTAAAATTTTAATCAATTTTTTGATTATTCCACATGTGTCTTTACTGCATTAAACCCTTCAATCCAGTGTTCTAACCAGCTTGAATTTTTTTTCTGTCATCTCAATTTTTTTCATGTTGAGTACTGAAGGTGCAACACCCTACTTAGGGCATGCTCCCCTGGGAAAATTTTGAAATCTTGACCCTCTGAAATGCTATTTCCTCCATTTTGAGGGGCAAATTTTGTTTGTAGACAAAGCTTAGTTTGATGACATCTCTTTCCATATCTTTACACGCTGATAGCTGTCTGTCAAAGCTGTCAGGATGGGCAAATTTTTTGTCTGGCAAAAGTCTGAGAAATGAAGGAAATTTGGACACTGGCTAGAACACTGCACTTCAATCATAGCATAATAAATACTGATGTGTGAATTACTCCGTGTGATAATAAGCACCAGGTATTCTTTAAAAAGAGAATGTTCTAGATGTTCTTGGCGTAATTTTTCTACCTAAGTGCTAAAGCAGCAAAGCAGCAGTGCCTGACATCAGCACTGGTATCCATGGTAACATGTTACCATGGCGACTGACAGCAGATGTGGACAACTACATGTATGGTTGCCATAGAGATATAATGACAGTAAATTACAGATGATAACATGGTGTAGGTGGGGTTTCCATGGTGTGACCATCTGGCCAGTTGCAGCATGGTTCTCACTACTGTGAAAAAGAAAAATACAAAATTGTCATACAGACCACAAGGCAACTTTCTTTTCGTTGAAGAGGTTCATCAGTCACGTAGAATTAACAGTTCGTAGAAATTCTTCAATCAGTGACTGCATTTATGTAAGGTACCTTTCTTTTCATAGTGAAGCTTTGTACTCTGGACTTAGAGCATATCAAACAGTGCTGCTGTTGTAGGTCAACCTAAAAAGATGTTCAGTTTGGTTCAGTTTTATTTAAAATCGACTTGCATGTACATTGAACAATGCAATCTGAAATGCATCAGATTTTTACAGACACCATTAATTCAAGTACCAGTAATTGTTAAGCACAGTCGCCTAATTCAAATTGTGTACAGGACGCACTTCATTTCTCATTTTTCTCTTGGACTATAGCAGGCATGGTAGGAGACTGCCTCACCTTGGAGGCAGGTTTGGCCAGCCACTGGGCCAGGTCCTGGTCACGCCTCCACATCCAGCTGTTCTTCACTACAGGCTGCTGAGCCTCACCACTCCTGGGATACGGAAAATGAATAGTATTACTACTATTGTACATTGCTGCATGCTGAGCACAAAAGAGCGCTAATCCATAAACGTACTTTAATGCAAAAGAAATAAGTATACTTGACATTTTGTTGATTTTTTTTACAAGAAACTAGAGCGACTTTTCTTAAAACAGATTTTTTTACAATCTTTTACTATTACATGTAGTAGCTTGGGAAAATATTGAAAGTACACATTGTCAAGTTTGTCAACACAATAGAGATTTAAAAATAATAACTCACCTGTCCAGCCAGTTCTTGTTGTCCATGTTGTGTATCTGACTGAGTCCTCCCAGGACAAACTTCACTGCATCACTGTTGGACTGGACGCTCCCCTCTTCCTTCCTGTGTAGCAGCCAGGGAGACTTGTTGACGGACGCGTCCGAAGGCCCTGCTTTGCTCTTCCTGGTCGCCTCACGGTCACCTCGGTCCAACCATTCCTCCTTCCTCTTGGCGTGGATACGCTCGAACCCTTGAAGAACGACCTTGACCATCTCATTTTCAGGGTCGTAGTCGTCTTGCACCTTTTCTTCCACCTCCTTCATGAGTTTGTCCACCTTGGCTGAGCGGCCGGCTTTCTTGGTCTCGGTTGTAGAAGGACTGGCCCTCCCCTTTTCCAGCCACGCCTCTTTCCCGAGCGTTTCGAACTGCTTCAGACCCCCGAGGACAGTCTGCACTGCTGGGTTGTTTGGGTTGTATCCTAGTTGTTCTTCTTCTTCTGTAGTGTTGTCTGTGTCGGTTGTTGTGGCCTCCTCTTTTTCTACTGCGAGTTTCTTCGCTCCGCGGTCAAGCCACGCCTCTTTGCCCAGGGTCATGAACTGTTCCAGGCCCCCCAGTGCCATCTGGACTGACGCATTCTCAGGATCAAACCCTAGCTCTTCTTCCGTTGCCGTTTCTGCTGTTTCTGGAAGCTGGTGTTCTTCCCCTCCCCTGTGCAGCCATCCCTTGTTGTCTACAGTGCTTCCGTGGGTGCTGCCAACCTCATTAGCCGGACGTGCAAGCCAGGCCTCTTTGGGCTGTATCAGCAGCTGCTGCAAACCATCCAGGACAAACTGTACTGCATCTGGGCCCTGCGGCTTGCCGGGCTGACTTGCTGGACATTTCTTTGCGAGCCAAACGCTCTTCGGCTGGGATTCAATCTGCTTGAAGCCGCCAACGACACAGGCAACGAGTGGGGTGGGGGTCGAGTCTTCTTCCTTTCCTTCCGTGGGCAGCAGCCAGTTCTTGGTGCCTTCATCCTTAAAGGAGAAGTGAGGGCAGCCCTTGTTCGTGTTGGGCTCCCCACGGTGGGCCAGCCAGTAGCTACAGGGTTGGGCTGTGATAGCAGCGAAGGCGTTGTCGAATGGAGACGGCTTTGGGGGCTCGGAGGCGGCTTTCGGCGCTCCCGCGGCCAGCCAATAGGCAGGGTCGGACATGATGGTTCGGAAGTAGGTGAAGATGGGCGACTCATCCAACTCCTTTTGAAGAGAGGGGTTCTTGGGCTTCAGCAGCCAGTCGGTGATCTTACTGGAGGCTTGCTGGACGTACTGGCCGACGTGGCCGGGGTCAAACGAAGCCCGCTGCTGGCAGTTCTGGTCATCACAGAGGCAGTCGCTGAAGGACGGGCACACCTCGTTAGCGCGGCAGAGCGTGCGGACGTCCCGCGGAACGTTCTTCATCAGCCACGCCTCCTTAGCGGACGGGACGTCCCGGAAGTACTTGTGTACCGTCGCCGCCTTCGCGCAGGACAGTCGGCCCAGGTTCTCGATCTCCACAGCACCGGAGGAGACGTCCGAAGCGCAGCAGCATCCACCGGACGACTTCACCCCCTCCTCGTACTTCAGGATCCAATCCTTCATCTTCTTGATGTCCTCGAAGTAAGGAAACTCGTCGTACGGCTTGCCCGCCGCGGTCTTGTCGTCTCTCGCCAGCCAGTCGGACGGCGCCAGCACGTCGGATGTACTAACCATCTCGATTGACTCCGACGTGGCGGACTGGGAGCAGGAGATTTTCCCGTCCAGCATGACGAAGTCGCCGTCTTCCTCTGCGGACGCCCCGTGGCTCCCGTTCCCGTCCTCGTGGCGGATCTGAAGCAGCCAGTCCTGGATACACATTGGCGCCGCGGAGATGTTCACCTTCCCCAGCGAGCCGAACCTGTAATATTTTATTTAATTTCATTTATTTCAAATGCAAACAATACATTACACAGTCTTAAAGGCAGCAAAGGCTGATATACGTAAGTCAACATAAGGGGTAACAAGTAATGCTACATATATTACATACACACATATATACGTTACAAACCTGTAGTATTGTTATTAATTGATGTTATGAATTGATTCCTAATGTGTATGTTACTGTCCAAAACCTAGCTAATGATAATCCAGGCCAACATTTTTACGTAATATTGTTTTAATGAGGTTATTGATTGATGTTAAATGTGAAGTTACTCTAATCACGTTTATTGTATTATTAGTATTGTCATTAGATGGCGAATGTAAATAGTTGTAAAATAATGTTTGTATGTAAGAGGACTCCAGGAAGAGTAGTGGTCACTAATTGTAGGTTCCTGAAATAAACAAACAAACAAACAAACAAACAAACCTGGGGCGGGAAGAAGCGCCGTCCTGTTGCTCGCTGTTCCTCTGCGGCTGAGTTGTGATTGGTCCACGAGCAAGCCAGTCTTCCTTCCTCAGGTCAGGGAGAGGCGCCTGGAAACATACAAAAAACGTTTGAGATTTCAAAGAGATGCAACATACGTTTTAATTTTTTTTCCGACACTTAAATCTCAAGATAAAATCAATGAATCACCTTTCTTTTTACTGAAATGCCCTGTAGGCGTTAGCTGCTCTTCCCAGAGGCCAGTTGGGCTTGTTTACTACTGTAATACTTTAAGAACCATGATCTAACAGCTATCTACATGTAGGTGCACCTACAGAAATTTGATGCACAGTTTCAATTTCGGGTGCACAAAAAATTAGTCAAAAGTACACATGCACCTCAGTCAGATTCTAAGCCCTGGCAGGTGTTTTCTTTCATCTATGTTAACTAGCACGTCGGCAGAACGTACTGCACCTGCGCGAAACTCGTTATGTATTGTACATAGCACTTCGGCAGAAGGTCTCATATAAGGTCGTACTAGCGCATATAATGTTAACATCCCTTCTGTAGTTTCCAAATGTTACGTAGGAAAAGATATCCTGTACAACAAGCAAAATTCTGATGCAACGTTGACCAAAAATCCAACGGAAATCGTGAAAATGCAGGGTTCTGCGCAGGCGCAGTACGTTCTGCCGACATGCTATGTTAACTGGACCTGGCAGGTCTTGTGTGTCCCACCTACCTGGTACACCACCTCCTGTCCCTGCTGCCTGCGTGCATCCTCCACAGTCTTGTACAACACGTGGTGCTCCTGGTCTCCGTACTCCTCAAACGGGGAGGGCAGGCTGGCCGCCTTCAGACCTGCACACAACAAACCAACAAACGTCAGATTAACAACTACAACTTATTATGGGATATCAAAGTTCAAACTTCAAAACCACTTGTCTACAAGAGATGACGTTTTGATTGCTGCCTGTCATCTTCATCAGGGCTATATATATGTATAATAACATAATGTACATGTTCGTACTGTATGGGAAATTTTGAAATCTTGACCCTCTGAAACACTATTTCCTGCATTTTGAGAGGCAAATTTTTGAGGCTAATATTTACATAATGTGGTTTACACATTTAATATGGTTCATTAAGTCATTGATATGCAGTACCTATGGTGGACTGTTATTAAGACAAAATAGATAATTATGGGATTTAACATGGATAAAAAAAACATTACCAGCAGAAAGCAGCCAGTAGCGTACCTGCAGTACTGAAGACCAGGTCCTCAGCTCGTGGGTTCTTACAGTCCACACGGCCGAAGCGATGGATAGACTCCCGCAGGCAGGTGGTGTCTGCCGAGAATTCTACACAGGAGGTCTCCTCTGGCTCCATGTTCAACTCCTTCATCCTACAGTAAAGGGACAAATAAAAACTTAGAGAGAAAATTTAGACAGAGCTTGAAATACCACCTGCATTCACAAGCATTACTGCAATGTTTTTCTACAACAAAAAAGCCTGTTGTGTTTTAGACTGATGCCTCTGTAAATAGCGTCACAATTCAGCCCTCCACGGCTGCCAAGAAGCATGTATATCTTGTGGTAAGATCTAATAAACCCGACTGCTGCTGCTGCTGCTACTACTACTACTGCTACTACTGCTGCTACTACTACTACTGCTACTGCTACAACTGCTACTACTGCTACTACTACTGCTACTACTACTACTGCTACTACTACAACTGCTACTACTGCTACTACTACAGCTACTACTACTGCTACTGCTGCTGCTACTACTACTACTACAACTACTACTACTGCTACTGCTACTACTACTGCTACTACTTCTACTACTACTACTACTACTACTACTACTACATAGAACAAATGGCTGCTGTAACAACAGTAACATAGAACAAATGGCTGCTGTAACAATAACATAGAACAAATGGCTGCTGTAACAACAACATAGAACAAATGGCTGCTGTAACAACAACAACATAGAACAAATGGCTGCTGTAACAACAACAACATAGAACAAATGGCTGCTGTAACAACAACAACATAGAACAAATGGCTGCTGTACTTGTTGAGGTTGTCTGCCAGGACCCTCTCGATACAGGCCGAGTCACAGTTCTCCTCCTGGTCTCCTCGCAGACAGCCCTCCACATGGTCGGCACAGTTACGAGCCTCACCCAGGGCCTGTAAGAAAACAACATTCTTGTTAGGTTCTTTCCAGTTCTTTCTGAAACCTATATATGGTGCATAGGACGGCACCCATTTCCATTTTGGTAGCCCTTGTCATCAATATAATCAAATCAACATGGCCTAAACAAACAAATGGGGTTGTATGACATAGTGGCAGGGCATTTGGCTCAGAACCAAGAGGTCCCAGGTTCGAATCCTGCCAAGTCACCAACCTTGTGCCCTTGGGAAAGACAGTTTACAATACTTTTCCTCACTTCCCTCAGGTGAAAATGAGTGTGCCAGAATGATCATTATCATGATCGTGGGCATTAAAGGAAAACCAAACAAACAATAGCTGAACCAGTCACGTGTCTCTAGTCTGGTGTCACGTTCCAAGAGTAGACGGGTCCATTCTGTGAACAATTCTGTGAAAAAATTTGGGATAAGTCCCAATTCATTGTAGTTAGCGTTGGAAGTTAAAGCTTAGTCTTTATTTCATAATAGCTGAACATGCTGACCTCGCTGAGCTGTGTCTGCTGTCCATGTAGGATGTCCTCCTTTGCGTGCTGCAGGGTCTCCACCTGGTTCAGCAGCCACACCTCGCGGCTGCGCAGGGCCTCCAGCTGCCGGCTGATCGCAGCATGCACCTGCGACTTCACCTGCAAGGAAAACAACCAAACAATCAATCATCCGCAGATGTCAGGTGCTGAGCAAGGCAGCAGTAGATATCTCTCTCCAATTCGTCCTTTTTGACGAACAAATATTGTCATGGAAAGAGATGTCACAAAACTTAGTCTACCAGGAAAATTTGCCCCAAAAATGCAAGATATAGTGATTCAGGGGGTCAAGATATCAAAACTTTCAAGGAGAAACGTCCCCTCAAACCCCCCTCGTGATCAACAATGATGTTACATCAAACAAAATTGAGATGACGGAAAAAAATTCAGGCAGACTATCATACTTTTTGAATTTAAAGAAGAGAAGAAGCATCTCCTTTTTGTATCAAACTAGTCACCCACCTCAGCAGAGTTTGCCTGTAGGTTCCTCTTGACTGAGTTGATGCGAGAGATGGCATTTTCCAGATCTGTGATCTGCCGCCGCAGTTCCCCCAGTAACTCCCAGTGGTGTGCCGCCATTACCGCTGATACAGACCCTGCGCAAATAACACACAAACAATGTTAACGTTTTAGCACTAGCCGAACAAGACAGTTCTAAGTGTCTGTCAACAAAAATCTGACTGTGAGTCTAGAGCCAGAAAATGTCAGCAACAACATGGCAAAGGTGGTACAAGCACCTGCAAATGGTGAAAATGGGTAGACAGTACTTCTTATGTGCTGGTACAAGTACACACTACTGCGTGACCAGTAGTTTACCTGTCCTATATACTATGGAACGCTCACGTGAGAAGGTCCCTTCTTATGTGCTGGACTGCTGGTACAAGTAAACACTGCTGTGTAACCTGTACTTTACCTGTCCTATATATTATGGATTCTTAACGTGAGGTCACTGACCCTTCAAAACCAATGAGACTGTGGCCCTTCAGACACGTGTACAGGAACAATAGATGTGCATGATGAAATGGGGTTAAAAATTTGGGGTATAGGAGTGATGTCACATGAAGTTTACAGGTGCCATTACTATCCAACATGAGCAGGGCTCAAAGTTAATACTACTGTACTAAGCACGTCGGCAGAACGTACTGCACCTGTGCGAAACCCATAATGTATTGTACATAGCACTTCGGCAGAATGTCTCATATAAGGTTGTATTCGCTCATATAAGGTCAGCATTTCGATAGTAGTTACCAAATGGTGTGTCGGAAAAGATATCTTCTGCAACAGTCAAAATTCTAATGCAACGTTGACCAAAAATCCAACAAAAAATGCGAAAATGCGGGGTTCTGCGCAGGCGCAGTACGTTCTGCCGATGTGCTACTGTACTACTACTAGTACTAGTATTTTGAGCCCTGCTCATACTACTACTGGATGCATATGACTGTTGCTTGCAAATTCAATGTAAATGACTTATATTTTTTTGCGGCCTAAGAAAAATAACAGAAATTATATCTTCACGGTGGTGGCAGGTGCAGAAAAAAGAAAGTCGGCAAATTATTAAACTGTTAATGGTACAGAAATGACGGCGAAAATACAAAAGTACTGCCAAAAAAATCACCTAATGCTGGAAATCAGCAAATGCTGGTACTATGTACATGTACATGTGTACAGTATTTCTGATGTCTACCTGCACCTAACCTGCACTGGTCCATGTACTAGGTTAAAAAATCTTCCCTTCACCTTTCCTTTTTCAAGGCCGGCTTATCCAAACAGTGTGGTGTAACTTAAAAATAAACTGGGCTATTGAACTTTCTTCACACTGCTATTTGCATCGTAAGCTTTCTCAAACGAACTGTGTACAGTTATCAGTGTACAGTAGTTTGAACTTTGATACTCTTTCCACTTGCACATGGATGGTACACGTGCAATTGTTTATTTTGAGGTGGATTTTATCCCTGCTGGCATATATGCATTTATCGATTATACAAAAAATATATGCATAAATGAATGCTACCCAGTAATTTGTTTAGATGATATATATACACACCTCTTTCTTTTGTTATGAATGATTACCTGATGTTATTTTATCTTCCCTTACTTTATCTCTGTTTATTATGTACAGTGCATATGACTTGTTTGTATGATTTCCTGTATACTGAATAAAGTTGTTTAAAAAAAAAAAAAATAAAATAAAAATAAAAAATACAAAAAAATATATGAACTGATGTTGGAAAATTCATTCAATCAAAAGATTTCATTTCGCTCTATAAAGTTTTGATGCAATGTTGCACCATGAAATGTTGATATTTTGCTATGGTGTAATAGGGCAATAACCTGTCCTTGAAAACGGCACAATGTCCATGTTTAAATCCACAACAAACTGACACATGTGGTCACCAGACAATGCACCTGTTTGCATATGTTCTGCGCATGTGCCATGCAAAAATCTATGTGGTCTACAAAAATATTTGGCACCCATACTGATAGAAATGAATTGGGTGCACAACTCTAAACTTGGGTGCACAGCTCCAAAAGGGGTTAAAACTCGATAGTTCTGCCTCCACATTTTCATGAATTATATTTTCTGAGCCAGGGATCATAATCCTAGTACCACCTGCAAATGCAGGTATTTCCAATGTATATCCTGCACTAGTCCATGTACTGGGTTTATATACAAATGCAGGTATAAACCACATACATAGAATACATGTATATAGGAGTTTTCATCATCTATAAATATAATTTGATATTGAATGTCATCACCAACTGTGCAAAATATATTTATGGCAATTGATTTCCAGACAGTTTTTATTGTGATCACTACTTGCTGAGTGGTGCAGGTGGTTTTCATGGTTACCTGCAGGTATGGAAAAGTATTTTGAGCCCCGTGAATATTTAAAAATTTCAATTATAGGATAACGTTAAAAATCAAGTGAGTTTCAAGTAAAACATAATATAAAATCATAGCTTGTCTATCAACAAAAGCTTCTTACATGTTACATCAGATGCACAATGGGCACTTGCACTGGAACGTTCTCTTTCCATGACCTTTTCAGTTAGTATAAATCCTAATTTAGTTGTGGCAGGGAGGTTTTAAATATCTAACCTCCCAGTCCCTGGTTGTGGTCACGAGGCCTGGTATGGTGGTCAAAAATTATAGCCTCCGTAGCAGGCTTATAAGAACTGGGTTTTTGGTGGTCTTCGGCTGTTTTCTGATTAGCCCAGTTCTAAAACGGGGGTAATTCAACCAGGCCGGCTATGTTGTCTATATGCAATCAGAAAATAGCACATAATAGACCCCCAAAACCCCCAGTTTTTGGCGTGGTGTGGAGGCTAGGTGGTCAAGCGGTCATCGTGACCCAGGAAATATGTATATGGTCAGGGGGACTGTCCGAAAATAGCTAGGAGGGGGAGCAAGTTTTAGCGGACATAGCTACAGAACTAAGTCTGTACTAACTAAGTACCCACAAATTCTAAGATGACATCATGCCAACAATCTTAGTTGGCTGGAATATATACAACACGAAACAGGTGCCCAATTGTTGTCATTTTAAGTACAAGGAAAATTAAAAACGTCGCTCCCCGTCCGCCATTTTGCCGGTAGGTCGGTGCACGTAGCATATCACGAACCTTTCACGTGAATATCACACATACAGTCGACTATTTTGGCAGAATTCCAACACAATATATTCACTACTGCTATCTTCCCTCAGTGGTTTCACACAGCAGGGTATCATACGAGGAAAATCGTGACGTATTTCCGACGAAAACCTGGCATAACCTTGAGGAAGTGTTCGCGTTCGGGACAGAAAAATCTTCCTAACAGCTGTGGCAGTCATACGCGAGTAACGCGAATTACTGATCCAAATCTTGCGGTTATATGTACACTAATGGCTTACCACGCAATACTATATCATAAAAATGTGCTAAGATACCAATATGTGCCTTACCTGGCCGATTTTCGTGGTGTACAACTGCCCCCGAACCTCCACAAATTTGGTCTATCCACCCTCTTGCGTCGTGTCTTGTTGGAACGCATAAATTAGCAACAACTCGGGCTCTCATTGGTTAATTGTGTTCTGACGTCACAGTTTAAAGCCCCGACGTCACTGGCGCGGGAAATGTTTGTCCTCACAGCAACAGCATATCATGTTTCTTTTCAGTAGAATTGTTCATTGCTCATTCCTAGAAAAAGACGTGGGTCGTGTGGCGCAACGGTAGAGCGTTAGGCTCAGAATCAAGAGGTCACGAGTTTGAATCCTACTGCCGTGTCACTGATCTTGAGCCCTTGGGAAAGGTACTTTACACGTCTTTCCTCACCTCACTCAGATGAAACAACGCTACATGTGTGAAACGTGTGGGTACAGAACAGATTGGAAGTCTAATTTATGTGACCACATAAGAACTCTGGTGAAAGACCCTACAAATGTGGCCAGTGACAGTGTGACTATTCTGCTGGACATAAATCTACATTGACCCGACACCATCACAGAAACCCTACGTATGAGTTAAGTGTGGGTACAGGACAGCTGATATTCAAGGAGGTTTTCATTGTTTAATACTTGCTGGTATGACTATTTTGAGTCGTAGAAAGTCGGAAGTGACATGAAAAGGGCTCCAGGAAATGACAGATGAAAAGGCGTTGCGTTCTAGTTGTTCGTGACAAGGTGTGCGGACTAGCCTCTACCAGGCTTGGGGAGGCGGCTGGTAGAAATCGGCCAAACAGGGAGATAATCATACCAAGGGAGTTTGTCCGTTGAGAGAACATTTAGGGTGCGGCGATTTCTACTCTTTCTAGCCACCTCCCCAAGCCTGGTAGAGGCTATGTGCCGACTATAACACCGCATTTGTTACACGATTTGCGGAGGGGAAATAGACTCGGTAGCTAAAATATACCCTCTACGAGGCACCGCGGATTGTTGAAAAAATAGTAGAAATTGGCCTAAATAAAGGGATAGTATACCAGAGAAGATCCAGGGTCATAGAAGATCCAATTCGTGACCCACGAATGGGATCTTCTCTGGTATACTATCCCTTTATTTCGGCCAATTTCTACTATTTTTCCCAGCGATCCGCGGTGCCTGGTAGAGGCTAGCTAAAATAGCTTTGGTAACCACGATGGAATCTGAACGTAGTGTCATAAAAGCGCGGACGTACACGTGCGCCTCTACTGGAATTATCCGGTATTGCAGCTAGGTGGTTGTTATTTCACGCATGTCCTCTAGTCTCTACCAGACGCTGGCTATAGATAGGAGAATATTTGCCAGGGGAGTTTGGCCGCCTTGGGGTTTGACTTTGCTTTCGGAGGCAAAGAAACTACCTCCCCGCGGCCCATTTGATTCTCTTTTTTCAAATTGGCCAGGCAGTATCCATCAGCCAAAGAAGGTTGCCGGCCACATTAGCGACCAAAAAAACGGCCATATATAAAAAGCTAACGATCATTCCCCCACAACCTCTGCTTGGAGAGTAATTTGACGGTGTAAGAGGCCGCAGTCTACGCCTATCCCACCCCCAGCCAGACATAACGATCCTCCCCCACATGCACAGAAGTCGCTACAGGTCTCCTCACTAGTAGTAGCCTAGTTTTTGGGAGGAACCGTTGGGAGAAGTAGACGTCAAAACTACAACTGTGACGGAACTGGAGCGTGCCTTACCGCACAGACTGTAAGGTAAGCATACTGTATCATTACATATGAGAATATTACAGATATAGTATCTTGAAACTTTCTCAAAAAGTGTATTAAAGGAATCTGGGACGTTGCACAACGCAAGGACCGGACCTGGGCCGAAGTCTAGAGTAAAAACCATTTCTACATTCAGAAGAAAACAGTGAGGTTGCTTAGCTACTAGTGAGATAAAGAAATCCCCAAGGGAAATATTTTCACAATTCCCTATACTTATACTTTGAGTGGGACTAAATCTCTCCCAATCTAGTGCACTTTCATCCTACTGGAACAGATTGTTCTTTAATCTACGCTCATTTATGAGGTCTAAATTTAAAACATCTTTTCTGCCTAATTTCCCGTTAGTCCCGCATTGCCTAGCCTCTACAAGGCTTCAGAAGCGGGGCGGCATAGTATCTGTCTATTTGGTCCATTTCTACTCTTTCCTTGTCGAGGCTACACCTCATCTTGAATGTAGGCTTCGTCGATGTCTACTAAAAGTTTGTATCAAGCGTTTTTGTTTGTTTCGTAAAAATTGAACAGCTCGGGGGGGCATTTGATCTGTTTGTATGCTTGTATGCTACCATGCAGCCCACGTACGCAAACTAAAATATCTACGATTATTTGACTACCAGTTTACACTTTCCAAATTGGTGGTCTGCACCAAATTAACCTGTTGTTGATGTGAAATGAGACACGATCAAGTGCCGAGGTCACAGACGGAGAAATCGGGCTGAATGGGAGTGAGCTAGACTTACGGTCTGGATCTGATTTTCCTGTTAGCATCCGGAATTGAGTGTGCGACAGTAACGCTGATTGCTAGAGACAATCAACATGGCGTGAAAGTTATCCGACTATTAAAAGACAGAACACTTTGGCACAAAAGTAGACTAGACCTTAGATGGGACTTGGATGGTGGTTCACATGAATATAAATGACCGTTAGATCATGGAGTTAACCTCCTTGGTTAGATATATGGAATGAAAATCTCTCGCAACATATACATATACATGTACATGTACCTGTGATCTACCTTGTGGCATAGCTGAATATTCGGATCCCACGTAGCACAGTTCGTAGGAAAGAAAGTTTGAAAATATCAATTTGATGGATCGCTTTTTGTCTCCTATATCGAAACATCGCGTTTTAATTCGCGTAGCTGGAACGTGTTTGGGCAAATCACTGTTTTGCATCCCGCAAACTTGAAGATTCGGTTAATGAACATAACAACAACTGACATCAACATGCTTGTAGAGCATAATTTGGTACAATGGTGTGAAGACTCGCCCTTAAGGCTTCGTTAGTAGACTCAGCAGAGAATGTCTACAACTTGAATCAAGCTAAGGCCATGTTGATTTCATTATATGGATGACATCCCCTGGGAACCCCAAAACTGATGAGAGCATGTGAAAGAAAATGTTTAGCAAGTTGCCGTCATTAAGAAATCTACGTGGTCACGAAGGTTGAACAAATTACTGCACACAGACTCACAGAGTATGGTATGGCGAATGATAGACTCTTCAGTTTCATTTCTTCACATTTTCTTCTTTTGATTTGGCCTTTTACGACATAAGTATCGTTTTCAAATATTATTTTTGTAACTTACGGCATATATTTGCTCATTTGTAGCTGTTTTAGTACGATTTACAGTGAAATTTTGTTCTAGAGACGAATTAACGAAAATTCATGCGCGCGTGGATGTCATCCATATATTTCACGTGTATTCAACATCATATCATCTACTAACATTTAATTCACCCAAAACCTTTGCTTGGTTCATGACCGACCTTGACCAAAATTTAAGCCTTGAGTACGACTCAAGATGGTGTCACGCCCCCTGCAGTTCACATTGCCGCCGCCAGGGAACCAGCAGTCAGAGAAAGGAAAATGGCGCACACAAGAAATGCGGGTCCGGTGGTCGTCTCTGTACTAGTGATACTACTAGCGGTTACGGTGAAGGGCTACCATCTAGGAGACACACACGTGGATAACAAGTAAGTTATGTCTGAGAAGTAACCTTATTTTGCGTGATATGTTTTCTTGCGAATAGCTAGTGACTGAAAATAAAAGTTTATGCTTGGTCTCTGGGGTTTCATAGTCGGCTATGAAATGGTTGGGAGACACAGAAATGCAGACGACGGAAACTTGCTCTTCATTTGATACTGTTGGGGTATCGTTGGCTAGACTTGAAGACGTTATCGTTTTTTGTTGACAAAATCTTTGCTCACTTTCAGGCTTCTTCGCTAATAATTCAAGTAATGCCATTGACGTATAATATTTGGTATGTTGGTTTAATTTCCAACTTATACTACCAGAGACAAAATTGCTCTGCGTTGTATGTGTATGAAACACTCTAAATATACATGCCTATTTCTAGGAAGAAATACTATTTTGTAAGGAAATTTTTTATATCTATTCCCTTTCCGAAGAAATTGAAATTGATCAGTTATGACATGTGGCAGTAGCATCAATGTAAACAACCTGAATAACCAAACGAAAACAAACTAGAAAGCTATACTTTTTATTCGGACACTATTTTATATTGGTCAACTATTGAACTAACGTTTCACCAAAATCCATCCTTTAGATATGAGCGACTTTTTATTTCTTCTTGGCCAAAAATAGAAGTTCCGCTTTGCCAAGACTGTTGAGGTATCTGGTGGTGTATATGATTGGTAGAATTAATAGTGTTGGACAGTTGACTTCACTGTCTACCAGCCCTTGATGCGCACCATGTGTTAGGGTCTTTGAAACAGGTATTTACGACTATTATACCGTCTTTAGTTTTCGTTTTGTTGGCAAAAGCATCGTCTGGGGGTCTTCACCCATTTGCAGCTATGTGGCCTAAGGCCACAGTAAGTAAATTTTATGGATGACATCCTCCGCAGACTCCAAATCTAATGCGAGCGGGCGAAAAAAAAAACAAGGCGGGCCGAATAAAACAAGGTTCCTACAATTTAAAATTTTGACTCAATCATTGTACAGATGGTTTCTACTCAGTGGGAACATCACATATAGACAGCCAGCATCACATATCACTGCATCAAAGTAAGAAACAAAACATTAAATCAGAGCCTTTACTTGTCTCCTCTCTTCATAGCTATCTACCATCCACCTTCCGGAATGGCAACAGACATCTTTGCCCATTTTCGGCATGTTGACCACTGTCATGACGTCAGAAGGCAACAAAATTTCTTGTGTTTTTTTTTTTTCAAAATCAGGCGAAAATTAATGCGCGCGCTGATGTCATCCATAAAAATTACTTGCTGTGGCCTAAGGATAAAAGTACGCCGTCAGTGTTAGTAAACCTACCCATCTCTCAGGACAAGACAGTACGTGCCGCTGACTACTGCATTTCGTCCTGCGTGATTCTAAGTTTTGGAGGATGTTCATGAGGTTTTCAAGTAGACTTGATGTCGCATAAATTACAAATCAAGATCTTGTAAAGCCCACACTGGCTTGCAATGTTGAGATCAAGTAAACTTCCAGGGGTCAAGCAATCGTAAACCTAAAAAAAGTAAATTTTCTTGTAATTTCTTTAAAATAGGTTGAATCATCCCTACTCCAGGCAAATAAGTACATGTAAGATCAGAGCCACACTAAGGTAAAGAACCTGAAGACGGCATACAAGAAGGCCAAGGACAACAATCGTAAGAGCGGGAGGAACGGTTACTTATTCAAACTGCAGTCTTGGCCGATTAATTGGATATTCACCGGACAGGATTTTTACAAAACCGGTCATGAAAAGTCTGGTATGAACGCACTAAGTAAGTGTCATTTAGGAAGTCGAGGTGCCAAAATGTGACGCCTTACGAGTGCGTTTAAAAGCTGGAAACACAGCTTCCAGCCATTTTTGTTTACATTCTGGCAGTTTCTGGTGGTGCCAAAAACTAAATGCGCCTCGTGTGGGCTGTTTTAGCACCAACCATAAATGTGAGAAATGTGAGACAATCTAAAGGTAACATTTGCAAAGCAAATGCATAATGTTTACCTTCGCATATGGTCTTCTCTGTTAATTCTTACTCAAATACATTCATGTATATGGTCAGACAGGAGTATAAATCCCTCCTACTATAAAATTGCAACATTATGTAACCCAACACCAGTTACCATGGTGAGAGACCTCAACAAATCAGGTCATTGGTCAGGTCACAGGTAAGTGTTTGGGACGGAAGAAGAAGAAGAAACGTAGCAAAAACAATATGTTTTCCTTCGGTAAACTTAATAACACGAATATTTCTTAAAATAAATCAATTTTTGTGCAAAAAGTTACATAATGCCCCTTTAAACCTTTTATTCACGACCTACTCGAAGCGACACGGAGCGTTCGCCCGTCTGTGACCCTATCAGACAATGCCCGTAGCCAGGATTTTGAAGGGGGGGGGGTCTTCCCACTGCTTGAGGGGGGTCCGGGGGCATGCACCCCCGTAAAATTTTGAAAAATGAACCTTCTAAAATGGCATTTCGTGCATTTTTGAGAGGATTTCCAAGAAGAAATTCAATGACAAAGGGAGCAGTTTTTCTACGATTCCAGTCAATCTTTTCAAGAAAAATCTTGAACCTTTACATAAAAAGTGGACCAAAAAGCGGACCTTTACATAAAAAGTGGACCTTTACATAAAAAGTGGACCAAAAAGTGGACCTTTGAGCCTTGTGGGGGGGGGGGGTTCTCCGAGTCCCCGAACCCCCCCTGGCTACGGGCATGCTGAGACGCAGCTATATATACCACTTGTCCTCTTCCACCTGTCTTTAATACTTTTCATATGCTGTAGGCTTGCATGTGCCATATGGAGGTGGAGGGGCAAATTACGGTGGAGGGTTTTTACAAGGTTCTGAGTGCGTGGGGGCTACAGATAGACGGGCCTCGTGGAATCTTTCCAAGTATCCGTTCCAAGTCGAAATACTTCGTAAATTAAGAAATAGCCATGCCTTCGAGTACCAGAGTTATCAACCAAGGATTGAGGTGTTCAAGAATTCATTCTTTCCTAGAACTATCGCAGAGTGGAACTCACTGTCACCAAGTACAATGTACGTACAGTAGGGGCATTGTCACTAGATAGCTTTAAACAATGTCTAGAGTTAGAAGTTCAAGGGTTAGGTCTAACAAGTCGATCGGTGTAATGTAGCCAGCTGCCGCCGCGCCGCGTGCCTGCAAAGCTGGTGTGTTACGCCGAAAGGTGGTTATACCGGCTATACAGATACAGAAGTTGGTGTGTTACGCCGAAAGGCGGTTATACCGGCCATACAGATACAGAAGCTGGTGCGTTACGCCGAAAGGCGGTTATACCGGCCATACAGATACAGAAGCTGGTGTGTTACGCCTAAAGGCGGTTATACCGACTATACAGATACAGATACAGAAGCTGGTGCGTTACGCCGAAAGGCGGTTATACCGGCCATACAGATACAGATACAGGAGAGCAAGAGAAATATACTAGTACGTTTGTAAGGTCCATGTCACACATTGACGAATATTTAGTCTCCGGAACACTAGCCGAACTCCCCCCAACCATGGTCATGCTTAGGACACATTTCCAAACCGGGACCCGGCCGGGCTGTTTGTATGAACGAAAAATCAAGAATTCACAAGAATATACAAAAATACTAGTAGTTCCCATGACTGTTATTAAAAGCTTTTCTGTGTTTTGTTGTCTTTTATTAATCGTACATTTCGCTCCCAAAAGCTGCCCGGCCGTACCCCGTGTAGGAATTGATACGGTAAGTCAGCGCTCAGCAGAACATCAGCCAACCATTCGGGAGTACTTTAAAGTCAGCAATGTTCGGAGCGTGTTTAAGGTTAAATTTGACTCAAATTTAACTCAAATTAGTTCCGATCAAAATAGAAAGGTAAGTCCGATTAGCTCCCGAACTTCAGCCGAACCCAAAACTAGTTTGGCAGCTAGACAGACCAGGACAATATCGGTCTTCCAACTCTCGATCCAAACTAGCTAGTGGAACACCTGTTCTTAATGTTTCGAATTTTGAGGCTCGGTCTTTATAACACCGTGGGAAACAGGAGCTCGCCAAAATCCAGTGATAAGTGGACAGCAGAAATGTTGGCTTCGACCTACTCCTAACCATGGTTGGGAAGAGTTCGGCAGCGCTCGGGAGGCCATATTCGGCTATGTGTGACAGGGGCTTAACGATGGGTCTCGTATAAGATTGAACCGAGACAAGATCTCATCCAGAAAACAGATTAAGGGGGGCCCGCAAGCCCTTTTCCGTAGAGCGTAATCGGTCGTTTTAATTTTACGTAGAGCGTAGACGGGTCGCTCTAATTCAACGTAGAGCGTAATTGGCGCATTTTGCATAGAGCGTATTCGCCGTTTTAATTCTACGTAATGCGTTGTAGCCACTTGTAATTTATCTTAAAGCATAATCGAGAGGTTTCCGGATTCAGCGTAGAGCATTGTCGGGACCCACCCCCCACCCCCCCCACCCCCATGCAGGCACCCATTAAGAATACGAGTATAACAACTGTCCTTCTAACACCCGTCCACATACTGAGAGTACTCTATGGCGAAACGAGATTCTCTACGGCTGAGCGCTGAACTACAGAGCGGCGGGTGTCAGGATGACAAGTTGCCAGGCGAGTTGAACTTGGCGACTTCCCCAGATGTGTGCGCTTCTGAGGAAAATCGACGGGAACAGTCGTGGCACGTCTTCAAAGGGGCCAGCCAGGCCGAGACGAGGCCTGATAAAGTACACGTGTGATGTGTGGCGAGGGGGACTTGGCAAGGCGAGGCAGTCGCTCTGACAAACATGGGGAGGTTTTCGGGGTCGGCGTTCGTTTGGGACAGATGGATCGAAGCAACAAAAGCGATTCGCAAGCCTCTCTATTAAGGGCACTCGTAGCAATTTCAGGGTGGCAAAAACTTGATTTTCTGGTCGTTTTTTTATGTTGTATTAAAGTTGAATCGATCCCATAACAAACTGTTAACATATCTGTGAGGTAGAAATGCGATGTCGGAAAATGGTTGATTATTTTGTATCATAGGCAGCTGGTTCTATCTATTTATGGGTGGTACCCAAAATAGACGCGTTGTTTGGAGAATATTTCAACGCTTCAAGTATGAAATGATGACGAAAATGGCAGTAATTACAAGGTCAATATCAAACAGATTTCCTTACCCAGAATATTTTTGCTTTGCTGCCCTGAAATTGCATTTGACGCCTTTTAAATTACACCATCTTTGTTTGCGAGATATAGCAAAGTGCAAAATTACTCTCTGGACGTACGTACAATACATGTAAATACACCGTGTTTGACGACAAAGCCATACAATCGCACTGCTTGCTTCCTAGACGTACAATACGTGTAAATACATTGTATTTGACGACAAAGCCTTAACATATCACTCTTTTGCACTCCTAAATGCCACTTTGCACAGTAAAAAATAAGCTGCGATAAACTGTCCTCTCGCAAAATACTTTGTCTATTTTGCCAGATGTGATACATTTGTCGTCGCCATAGGAAGGGCTTGCTTCTTAACTACATTTTTCAGTGTCTATCTTGTCTACTCAAAGCCCCACCTCAATATCTCCAAACAGAACCTTTAGGGCCCTTCGGGCGATCATGTTGTGACTAAGCTAAACCATATGAGTATTACTGGTACACGTCTCTTCCAGACCCTCTGAGTGTCTTGAATGAAGGACGTTTGTGGATTAGTTTATCAATACGTCTTTCTTTGTGGCCCTAAACACTCATTTTCGATTTTTTTGGTGGTCCAGTGTCTTTATACAGGCACTTGTATGCCATCTTTGCTAACATTTAATGTGTAGCTCTGGGTCATTATACGATCTAGTCGGACCAAATTCTATACGATACGCCGGAATATACGATAATGCGCTATACAATCATGACTTGTTTTTACAATGGTGTGAATGGTAAATGGTTTGGTGTTTTAGAATTCTATACAATTACCCGAAATATACAATTATAAGAAATACAAATAAGTGGAATCCCCTGTACTTATGTGTGGTCTAGAAGCAGTATGTTATTTCAAGTATCCCTTCCACAATACTGAAGTCTGTGGTTGGTTAATCTATCAGTTGTGGCTTAATGTCGCATTTTCCAGTTTTTAAGTCTCACGCCCACAAGATTTCGTGCGTCAAACTATGGGAAATCCATTCTCGTGGGGTCGTGTGGCGTAACGGCAGAGTGCTCGACTCGGAACCAAGAGGTCCTGGGTTCGAGTCCCGACATTCCACCGATCTTGTGCCCTTGGAAAAGACACTTGACACGACTTTCCTCACTCCACTGAAGTGAAAATGAGTATTGTATATTGCCCTGTCCTGTATTTCTCCTCTGCGTTGGTGGCGGTATAAAATAAGTTGAGTGTGCCGTCACCATGTCTAGTCATAAAATGTTGGAATGCAAAAATCTCAACCACCACAGGTCCATTCGTTGCGGATCGAGGAATGTTGGCAACTGCTCCTTCGGAGTTCGTCTCTCCAGATGTTTTTTTTTTTTTCAGTGGCAACACATTCACGACAGTGTCACACATATTCACGACCTTCCCCCGAATTTGTCCCCGAACACCAGCCGACCTGGTTAATTCGGCTGACGTTCGGGGGCAGTCCTACTAGGTTGATACCACGCCTACCTTTCTAAACGAATCTAAATGAATTTGAGTTAAATTTTAGTCAGCTTTGACCACCGAACACTGCTGAATTAGTCCGAGATGGTTGGCTGGCGTTCTGTTAACTTACAGCCAATTATGATCGAACTTCTCCGGCCAACCCACGAATGTTTGAAAACATTTTGGAACATTCGGATGGTGCAGCCAAACAGAAGCCGCGAACTCGCCGAATACGAGCCGACTTTAATTTTGCGCCGACCGTACCAACCATGGTTAAGGGTAGCCTCTATCTACCAGGCTTCGGAAGACGGCTGGAAAGAGTAAAAATCGGCCAAATAGAGAGATAACATGCCAGGGGAGTTTGTCTGAAGGGAGAGAATATTTTCCATAAACATTTTGTTCTTTCCCATCAGACCAACTCCTCTGACATGTTATCTCTCTATTTGGCCGATTTCTACTCTTTCCAGCCGCTTCCCGAAGCCTGATAGAGGCTAGGTTGAGGGCATTCGGCTGGTGTTCGGGAGGCCAAATTCGTCGTGTGACAGGGCTAGGGACTTCAATCGTTGTCCTCATTCCCAAGGTGAGTGTCGGCGTCTCCAGGGTCTGGAAGACATTTCGCGTAATCAGATATCAGGCCAGGCCGCAGCAAAAAGTCTCTGGCTCAGTTCTGAGTGCATGTTTGAATTTGCCCTCTCTTCTCGGGCCAACACCGTTGCCAAGACAGATAACTTATCGATCTTGGCAACTGTAAGGCTTGAGGAACCACACCGAGATATCATTAACTGTGAGAAACGCCCAACACTATTGATCAAAAGTATGAATTATATAAGATAAGTTTTTTTAACTTTTTTAATATTCGGCATATGTGTGACAGGGGTTAAAATTCCATGCCACCACCTTGCTGGTGCCTACCCCCTCCTAAAATCTCATCTACAAGCACACATGGAGAGCCCTCGTGCTGTGAACGCGCTGTCTTGCCCTTAAAGATAACACCAAGCCCGGAGTGAGGACCGCTGATAGAAGCATCTCCCGCGGAGGGTTGTGGAGAAGAAAGGTAAGCGGAAAGGTCGTGAAACATGGGGGAGGAGCTGTCCTCTCCGGACGGACGTTAGTGTTGTACCTAGGGCCCGGCCCGCTTCCTGGTGTATCTGTCATAGGACGACACACTGTCGCTCCGGTATCCTGTGGACGTGTGGGTGGGCTACAAAAGAGACACCGTATTGTAAATACTAGTAACTGACATATCTCCTTAATTACAGAATGTAATAATACCCTCCTTAAGAAAACACAATAGATTAGCTTTAGTATCCCTATAGACTTTGTTAGAATTCTATTTTAGTATACTAGTAGTTCATGTATCTACTCCTGTTGTTTCTTCTTTGCCATACATTGTACCGGTTACAGTTGATTGATTGATTGATTGATTGATTGATTGATTGATCGATCGATCGGTTGATTGATTGATTGATTGATTGATCGATTGATTTATTGATCGATTAATTGATTGATTGATCGATTGACACACATACGCACCCTCCCAAGCAAAAGTATGGTTACTTGTACTTGTAGGTCGCGAGCAAGGTCGGCTGTGCATGGTTGGCTGGTGTTCGGCGAGGTCGCCTACTGTTTTGTTATTACCAACCGAATGTTTCAAAAAGGTTAAACATTCGGGAGTGGACGGGACGTTCGGCCATGGTTGGTTGGTGGTTGACTGGTTGTTTTTTTTCCCTTCACATATGACCTAGAGATGATCTAGAGCTACCCCCCCAAATCAATCCCAAAGAGATGATAGAGTTGTCAATGCCAAGAATAACAGCGTCAAGCCGCGAGGTGCGGGATAGATATGTCTAGAGTGGTGCTGTGTCAATAAATCATAACATGATACGGGTCGCAACTTGACCCTCAAACATGACCCTCACGGTGACAGCTATTCATCTCCAAACAGATGCTAGCTCAATCTTGTTCTGTACGTGCTTTCGCAGCGAGTCCAATTTTCATACGTCTATCTAGCCTCTACCAGGCTTGGGGAGGCGGCTGGAAAGAGTAGAAATCGGCCAAATACTATGGAGAGATAAGCATGCCAAGGAAGTTTGTCCGTTGAGAGAACATTTCGCCGCACCCCAAATGTTCTCTCAACGGACAAACTCCCTTGGCATGCTTATCTCTCTATTTGGCCGATTTCTACTCTTTCCAGCCGCCTCCCCAAGCCTGGTAGAGGCTAACGTCTATCAACTGATGCACTACCTAGAATCTCCAAGCATATCTTTCTGTGGCTGCAAAGACAGTATCAAATTGGCCAGGCCAGGCAGATACCATTTGCCATCCAAGGCTGGCGAAAAACCAAGATGCCAGTACAAAAAGGGAGCCCCTAAAATGTGAAACGCCAAGAATAAGCCAAAACCTAAATCTCGTATTGGAGAGTAACGGGAGGGGTCCTGATTCCGACCTATGTTCTTCGTGAATTAAGACGTGGCTATTTTCTCCCCTAACTACGACCAAAGGCGGCAAACCTAGCCTGTAGTATCAGGTTATCAAGTCCCTGTGATCTCATCAACCCCTGACAAATGTCGCTTCACGGATGAGAGTCTATAAGTCCTCTTCCAATCAAATCCGATTGTGTCTGAGCTAGCCCATGACCATGTTTGACAACTCTGTCTATTGAAGCATTTTGGTCGTCAGCCAAAAAGTCGCATCGCAAATTAAGACAGTTGCGAAGGATCAGCGGGGCTCGCTAAAGTCATCTGTGGCATGGTGGTCTTGTGATTAAGGTTGTAGACTTTTAGAGTCCACTGGGTGCGAATGCCTCGCAAAAAAACCCCAATGTTGAGAATAGAATAGAGTAGAATAGAATAGAATAGAATAGAATAGAATAGAACAGAACAGAATAGAATAGCATAGAATAGAACAGAATAGAATAGAATAAAATAGAATACAATAGAATAGAATGAAATAGAATAGAATGAAATAGAATAGAATAGAATAGAATAGAATAGAATAGAATAGAATAGAATAGAATAGAATAGAATAGAATAGAGCAGAACAAATACGAGGTGTGGTCTGCATCAAGGAATAGCAAAATCGACCTTGTAACGAGGGGAATTATCCGTTTTCTGTATCACATATCCTGTGTTCATTATCTCTTCTATAGCATCATCTGTATCTCCCCAGCGATCAAGCCGCCTCTGGGCTGCATGTGTAATGTCTCAACATCCAACAACATCGTCACAACACCGACATGCGACCAGTCTATACTGGAAGAGGTGAACGTTTTCTTTCTTTTTTATATATATATATATTCCAACATGTAATCACAAGACGTGGTGACGGCACACTCAAGTTTTTTCAACTTATTAATGCCGCAACCAACACAGGAGACAATACAATACTCTTTTTCACCTAGCTGAGCGAAGTGAGGAAATTCGTGTAAAGTGCCTTTCCCAAGTGCACAAGATCGGTGGCATGTCAGGACTTGAACCCTGGACCTCTAGGTTCGAGTCGAGTACTCTGCCGCTACGCCACACGACCCCACAATGGAAGGTTGACAGACAGAATGACATTCTGTCCATGTAAAAAAACCTTAATTCGCTTTCTCTGCAGGTGAAGAACCTTCTCGAAGCCCTTGTAGTGAACACAGAGATCAGCAACTCCCCGTCCGAGTGTTTGGCGTCGTCCTTTTACTTGGACGGTAAACTGGGTACGTAGTAATGTTAGCCTTTCCAATGCGCTTTCTTTAAATGCGCATATATGCAGTTTTGGTGCGATGAATCCATCTCAAATATGTCTACAGTACATTTGAAGCGTTACGAGAAATATTGTCACGGCCGGAATGTCTTCTGAAATATATTATTTGAAAGCGTCAAGCTAAACCCTGGAATAAGCCAGGAACTAGCTACTTTCATGAACTTCCGTGTACTGTTTTTTTTTCCGTCGCAGTGAGTTGCACCGACTCCCTTGGCCTACAACTTGGGAACGAGAACAACCCTGCGCACAGCTGTAGAGAAATCCACATCGCCTGTCGTGGGTACGAGAGGGGGTAAGGAAACATTTAAAATATTTTCGAATAACATTATATTAGAACGTTTATGAAGATTATCCAGATTTATTTATGGGTGATACCCAATAAAGAGACGCTTCACGTAGCTTGTTTGGGCTATTTCAAATGCTACAAGTATGAAATTATGACGACAATGTGAACATTAAGAAATAGCAGTAAATGTCAATATCAGACAGAGTTCTTCATCCAGAATATTTTTGTCTTGTCTCCCTGAAATTGCATTAGATGCTTTTAATGGAGTAAGATCTTAGCCTCTACCAGGCTTCGGGAGGCGGCTGGAAAGAGTAGAGGTCGGCCAAATAGAGAGATAACATGCTGAGGGAGTTGGTCCGCGCTTAGAAAACAGTTTGCCGCACCCGAAGCCTGGTAGTGGCTAGTAAGTTGCCACATACTTTAAAATTATTATTTTTTACACTGATGATATTGATTACTTATTGGTTGATATTGTGAATATTGTTAAGTTCATTTTACGCACTTTTTAGTTGCCTATATATTAACTGTGAAATACTCACTTGTTTAGTTGTCTATTTGTTACTCGTAACTGTGCAACATTTGTCTCTCTGTTTTTAAACACTAGCATGCAATTCAGAGCTACTTTTTTAGTGGCGCTGCCACATGCTAGCGATTGTACTCATCGATCAATCAATAAACAATTATTATTAAGTTCTAACGACATTTTTTCATCTAGGCTTGAAGATGGTTTCTATTGGATAAAGACCAAGGAAAATCACTCCGTGCAGGCGTTCTGTGATATGACGCATGGAGGTTGGACCATGGTGGGCAAAATTGGCGGGAAGGTTGGCGATCTCCATGGCAACTGGCTCGTAGCCAATCACAACGCGCGAGACCTGAGGTACCCGCGAGTGGCTGCAGACGACACATACGCCAGCATGGATGCCCGGGTGTTGGCAGTAGAACATGCAAATGAGGTGAAACAAATGCCTTCGCTTTCGTTTCAGTAAATTAAAGAACCTGCCTACCTATGTTTTTTTTTTTTTTTCAAGTATATGTACATTGTAATGTCAAGAATAAACGGAGACTACCAAACTACTAACCCTAACTACCAAAGAACTGGGAGGTTGGGGGTTCGAATCCCGGCCATTGTCGCACACCCGACATGCACACTACACTGAAGAGTTGCAGTGGTTAGGACGGGACGTGAAGTTGTGGTACACTCTTCATTGTGCTTGTCAAAAAGGTGTAGGGAAATTTATAAATCTGTAAATACTGTACACAGCGCCTGTCTTCTCTGTCATGACCGATGGGAATTAGCTCTTCTGTGAGGTAAAACTGGATTGATCGTCACTAAGAAGAGTGATGAGTGGTGGATGTCACTCGAAACGTCCGGAAATTATCTCCGTAATTTATCCAGTAGTATAGTTCGAATTTCCTATGAGTATTGTTGTTTACCTGGATGTCTAACCTTCATCAATGGATCAAGATTACTTCCCAGTCACTGACGAAAGCTAGCGAATACTAGCTGAAACGTCTGACCGTTTCCAAAATCATATCCAGTTGCTTGGGTAACTGCTTTTTGGCGTATCGTATTACCTGGATGTCTAACCTTCATCAATTGATCAAGATCACTTTCCCTTCTTTTCCACAGATTTTGTTGTCGAACGGAGACAATGATCACGGTGTCGGCAGCCGCTGGGTGAAGTGGCAGCTGCCAGAGGGAAGAACTATAGGCTCCCTGTGGAACCGACCTGCACAGGTACGTTTCTTCTTTTTTTTTTTTTATATTTCATCAACATTTAATCACAAGACGTGGTGACACTCAAGTTTTTCAATGTCGCCACCAACATAAGAGACAATACAATACTCATTTTCACGGCTATGGAATTATAAGTCTAACTTCACTATGTGCATAGCAGAGCACAAACTTGGAAAGCACTTTGACATGCCGGAATCATCATTACATAGTGTTGAGCATTAAAGAGAAGAAGAAGACATGAAAAATCGACGACAATCTATAGCCTAATGATCAGTGAAATACTAGTGGCTCCGCTCCAGAGGTGTTGCCAAAATTGCCAGGTCTTGTTCTCAACATCCAACCAGACTAAATTGCTCACCCTTGCGGGCTACTTTGGTTCTACAAACTGGTGTATTTTGGAGGAAATGTTGCTAACCTAGTGATGAAAACGGTCCCGAAGTAAACGCACTCCTGTTACATGCATTACGATAGCCTGGTATTCAGCCTTGTTAGCTTTAGTCCGCTACCCAAGATCCGCTCCCCGCCAACAAGGCGAAGAGCGGATCGCGGATGGTTGGCGGGGAGCGGATCTTGGGTAGCGGACTAAAGCTAACAAGGCTGGATACCAGGCTAGTATTACGAATGCAGTCACGAGACATAGGCTCTTTCCTTGGTGCTGAACGCCATCACATCAACACGGTTTCTGTCCCAAGCGCTGAGTTCATTCTGTAAACGACTATTTGATGTGCAAAGCTTTAAATGTTATTTTTTAAACTGTGCTACTTAGTTTAAGCCTTTGTTTATTTTTAATAGATACTCCTGGGGATGTAATGAGTTGACGACTTTGATTTTAATGTCCTATCCTTTATACGTCGACGAAGGTTAGACATCCAGGTAATACGATATGCCAAAAAGCTGTTACTCAAGCAACTGGATATGAAAGCTAGTATCCTAGTATACTAGCTGAAACGTCTGACCGTTTCCAAAATCATATCCAGTTGCTTGAGTTTCGGCTTTTTTTGTCATATCCTATCCTTTATGTATGTAGCGTGTTGTCCTTGTATCCAGGGTTAGCCTTTTAAAATTAAAAATAATGTGTAGAGCTAACACTGGCCATACTTGTCACAGTCTCCGGCGTCTGCGGACAAGTTGGTCCCCGTGGTAGTGACATCGTGGGACGGAGAGAAGTCCGTGTGCTATCAGAACAAGTACGGCGTGCTGCCCAGACCGGAGCACGGCGCCGCCTTCCCGGGCCTGGCGTCCGACCTGGCCGGCACAGTCGACTTCTCTGATAGGTAAGGTCGGCTCTCATGTTGGCGGAGTATTGTAGGTTGAACCAATTGGTACGGCGAATAATAGACTCTTCATTTTCATTTCTTCTTTGCCTTTAATTTTAGGACATTAGTATTGTTTCCATTGTTTTGCAATTTACGGCATATATTTGCAGCAGCTGCTTTTAATCGCACGATTTACAGTATGGTCGACAACTCTTTTGGAAAGAGACGAAAATTCATATTTGTTATCAAATCAACATGGCCTGATGATGTTTGTACAGGTCACAATCAGTCAGAGCTAATGTGTACTTTTCTCTCTGCTAGGTGCATGGCAGTAGGTGTGATGGAGGATGGTGACACCGAGGGGTTTGACACAGACATCCTGCATGCCCCAATCGCACGTGACGGCCGAAGACGACACTTCAACTTCCTCAGCGTCTGGTTAAAATAAGCTGGGATGTGATGTGATATCTCATTTTACCTGGTTTCATCTGTATGTCATTGTAGACGCATGACAGTTCACCATTTTCCCATTCCAAGGATGCATAGCACCATGGAGGGGTGAAAATTCCCAGGTTTCATAGCAGCAGAGGTCGGAATACGGCATACTGTTCACATGAAACACTGTTAACGTGAGATGCACCTTGACATATTAAAGTAGAGATCATCAGCTTTATAAAGTATGTATCCAATCATGAGCTTTTTTCTATCATAACTATTGGCTGTAGAATATAATATATAATGTTTGTTTACATATTTTCAAGGCACTGCAATGTCTAAGCTGCCCAATTCATTGGTAAATAGTTGGAATTGCAGAAGATGCAGATTAGAGTACACACACTGAGGTGAATGTAATCATCTAGCAAGAATGTTATGTGATAAAGATTGTAAAGTTAAGTACAATGATCTTAAGCATTGTTTCATCATAATAAGATTACTAATTACAATAGACTCATCTTTTTTATCTTTATCCAGTCTAACATCAATTTGTTCATAATTATTATGAGTAGAATGCACCGTTAGTCTGAATAGAACATGTTTGAACTATCAAGGTTGAAGAAATGCATAGTAAGCAGTCTGTACCTTTTTTAAAAATAAATCCATATTGCTTATTTAATATATTTGTGTATTGTTTTGATGGGAATGACTGAGTGTAAGTATGGATCATCTTTTTTCAAGGGAAACTCTTACTAGAAGTCATTGCTAAAAATTTTACTAGTGGCAAATTGAAAAGGATATCTTTCACAGGCTGAATATAAAATCTTTTAACCAGTCTTTCCACCAGGGTTAAAAACCAGTTTACTGTTGGTAGGAAAGGATCCTATAGCAGGCCCGAGAACAGGTTTGAATGTACAGCCCAGGCCTGTATCTCTCCTCTCACCCCTAACATGGCGATGGATGGACTCGGCAAGAGCTAGTCCACTCACGGCAGCACCTTCTATACAGGGGCTAACCAGCCAGTCCCCGCAGATCCCCACATTGTGCGAAGCCTGGAACACACAGTCGGCTCCGTCTAGCACGTTCAGGGGGACAGCTGCGCCCCAGAGCTGAACCTTGGTGAAGGTTGGGGTTGGGAGAGCTCTCGAATCCAGGCCTGCACTTCTGGCAAAGGCTGCCAGGAGTCTCTTTGTCACCTCGTCAGCTTTGCCTGGTGGGATGTTCTCTTGTGGCACCTGCAACCAAAGAATGGATATGTTGACAATGTACTTTTGTCATACCTTGTGTCATACCTTATAATCTCATATAAACCTGTTTTATAAATATACATAACGTTAATAACATTCAATGCAAAGTATCAACATCATCCACACATAGTCTCCACATAGATTCAATCATATAAATTTAGTTCTTTTTACACAAGTACAATGCTTTTATTTACATAGAACAATGTTCAAGACAGTTAATTAATTTGTCCATATTATAATAGTGTTCTTGCAATGTCTCTTCAGCAGGACATGCCCTTTGTAATAGCCACAGACCAGTTGGGATGCCCTGGCTGTGTGTGTTGAACAACCAAACCAATAAATAGATAAAGTGGCATAGATGTTAACAAGCAGTAGTGGAACACACCACAATTAGAATATGAAGGAAAAGATCCCAACTTCATGCTCGATGTCCAAATACATGTACTAGTATTCCACATTATAAAAATCCTCACCTTGTGTGCAGTTCCAAACTGTCGGGAGCTAAAAATAGTCCAACACTCGCTGTTGTCCCCAGTCGCCCTCTGTCCCAGCTTGGCAGTATTGTTTGCCACCCATGTGATGTCTGCATCTTCCACAAACGCCCCTTCAAACGACAACTTCAGGCTGGCGGGAAAAACAACCAGGAGCACCCACAGAGAGCACAGCTGCATTTGCTGGACCTTGTGGATGAGTTTCGGAGTGAAGCGCACACGGAGAAGATCATGGATCCTCGGAGCCCCGGAGTTTCCCATCAGGCGATCCGCACACTTCCCGTTGTGTGCGATCACAAGGTAGTCAAAGTAACCGTACCTGTTGTGAGGGAAATAAACAACGTTAAACTACATTTGTATATGTTAAGATATTGCAAGGTATGCAACAGTGACTGCCATATCCTAGTACTTTGCAGTCTCTTTAATACAAGAAGCCATGTGAAATGATATTTCATGTCAATCTACTAACATCCAGCTATAGGAATTTAAAAAAAAACACAAGCACAAGCACACACACACACACAAACACACACAAACACACACACACACGGACACACACACACACACACACACACACACACACACACACACACACACTGCAGCTGTACCTACTTGTCAACTTTCCATTTCTTGGCCATTGGTTCCCAGACCACATTGCCAACCCAAACGGGCCTCTCCACTCTTGACAAAGTCGCAAGGCATTCTGGGACGGATTGCATGCTTTCTGTGCCCACAAACGCTTGCAGGTTGGAACTCCTCTCAAACCGACCCCCCTTCAGCACACCGATTGGCCCTTTCCACACCTTCACTGCTCCTTTTGAGTGCAAAAACGAGACGATTTTAGCGAAGCGGTCGTCGCTGACCGTAAAATACTGGGCCGAGTGGTCGAAAAGGAACGTCTTTCCGCCGACATCGATTTTTCTGGTGGAGCACCGGCCGCCGGGCCCGTGCCTCCCCGTGTCGAAGACGGTGGTTTGGGTGATCCCGAGCTGCCCCAGCCGCGCTGCACACACCAGCCCCGCTACTCCACCGCCCACGATAGCGACCGAAGGTCCGGGGGTCGCCATTTTCGTTTTATAATACAATGTGAACTGTATAGCAAAGAGAGAAATGAACTGTAACATTATATAGTAAAAGGTTGAACTTTATTCCAACACACAGTTGTACAGGGATCAAATTTTCAGCGACCACTGTCGCCTTCATCAGGATAATTAATGACCAATCACAATGTAACGTTATATGTTTGTACAAGTCACCTATTCCCCTATTTCTTAAGTACCGTAGAAAAATTCATATTCCTAATGCGACTGGACAATTATTAACCACCCATTGAAAAACAGATCTGTACCTTTATCTCTACAATAACTGAAAAGCGAGGAGAAGTTGAATTTATATAACGATAGTTAGTTAATTTTGTATCTGTTAACCGTGTCCATTCATCTTGTTTTGTTGTGAGCTGTACTTAGCCAAGTGTGGCAGAAATGTGCAATAAAGGTCTTCAATGGGCTCTTCCCAAAAATAAATATTTAGGGGGGTGGAAGAGGTAAAAAAAATCAACTTTGGATCTTACCCTAGTCCCAATCCAGATTTTGCTGAAACCTGTTCCTCCCTAGTTCCTCGTCCAAAATTGCTCAAACCCTCCCTAGGCCTAGTTCCTCGTCCAAAATTGTTCAAACCCTCCCAGGCCCTAATTCCAATCCAGACGTTCAAACACCTACCCTCCCTCCAATCCAGCCTCTTCCACCCCCCTCCACATTTTATTTTTTGTAACAGCCCATTTTCGTTACAAAACTACTCTACTCTAAAACCGCCATGTAATTAAGACAAGCATACAACTTGGGGAGGGGGGCGAGGGCTTCGAGCTCGGCTCCTACTGATGATGAGGCTAAAAATCGAGACTACAGTTGTCCATCTTCTGCGGATGGCGTTGAATTTTGTCCAGATTGCCGTTACAGTTTGTCTGGGTAAAATAATTGATCTTCACCCCCCTAAATACCTGCAAAAGCGGCGGGTGTTCGGGTCTTGTGTACTTGAGTCAGGGCGTCGTCTGCTAGTTACATAACGTCGTCTGCCAAATCTCGTCAACTCTCACGAGATTTTACCCCATCGTTCCACTACGACCTAGGGGGGCATATTAAACAGTTTTCTTTCACCTTTCAGTCACATCTTTTTAAAAGGAAACCTCCTTGGCCACAACAAGGTCCTTTCGGTAATATAGATTAAACCTCCTTAAGTCTCACTTATTTTACGGTAATATAGATTTCAACCTCCTTTAGTCTCACTTATTTTCTGGTTGATAAACTGCATGTTTTTTCTTCCAAATTTGGACCAATTTTACCAGCCTGGAAAGTTTTTGGCATAAGTGTAACGTTAGTAAGTATCAGAGTAAGTATTACAGTTCTTCATTTATTTTCTGCAAGAAGGTTTTTAGGTTTCTGAATAAGTATAAAATATCAATGCCCATTGATACAATCTAAAAACCAAGGAAGTTAAAAAAGTCAGCCTCCTTAATTGCTTAGGTCACATTTCTAAACCGGGGCTCGGCCGGGCTGTTTGTACGAACGAAAAATTGACTATTCTTATCAAAAATATACAGAAACAGAGCTCATGATTGTTATTAAGAACTTTTCTGTGTTTTGTTGTCTTTTTGATCATAGTTTTCGTTCCCAAAAGCTGCCCGGCCGGGCCCCATGTGGGAATTGTGACCTGACAGCATTACTTAAACTGATCCGTGCAGTAATGACACGACACAATCTTCACAAATAATGATGAATATAATTGTGACATTTCATGGCACATTAGCAACATTAACAGCAAATAGCCATGGTGTATCATATAAGAGTCTCTAGAGAATTAAACACCTAAATATTCTTTAAAATTGTCAGAAGCAAGCAACAATTGCAACTGCAGCTATTATAAAGCCAGTCAATTTTACTGGAATAGATCTAGAGCTGTCAAAAAGTTTTGATATAATATATGAACTAGAAAAGTAACATTTGCAAAGCAAATGCATCATGTTACCTTCGGATATGCTCTGCTCTGTTAATTCTTACTCAAACACATTCACATACATGTACAATGTATATGGTGACAGGAGCCTAAATGCCTACTATGAAATTGCAACATTGTATGTAACCCAACACCAGTTACTATGGTGACAGACGTCAACAAAAGAGGCCATTGGCCAGGTCAGAGGTTAGTGTTTGGAAAAGAAGAAGAGGAAGAAGAAATGGAGCAAAAACAATGTTTTCCTTCGGTTAACATAATAAGTGCATACACTTAAATACACCTTTGCTATTACATCCACATTTGATGTGCATAAAATTATACAATACTAAGAAAAAAGTGGTGAGCTCATAATCAGGTAACAGCTATGAGTATTAAATAATTTCATAATTTTTTTGCTGTGACTGTTGCCTTATAACATCTAAGTATATATCAGCACCTCTGTATCTTTAACATTGAAACTAAATATCAGATTCTAAGCTCACTGAAAAATCACCATAAAATCAATATTATGTCCCTATTTCTTTATTTATTTTAACCTCACAGCATTCAAGCAGCATCTAAAGCATCCGAGTCTAGTAATATCCAATAGCATAATAATCAGTAATTCCAATCAAATATTGAATCAAGTGAAATAAAAGGTTATCCTTACAGCAAGAACATTATGCATTAGCTTTAAGTACATAACACTTAAACTGATCATGACTTGTGTTTGATTCTCTTAATGTGTCACCCTACAATTTCATGTAGACTAAGTCAATCTTTCTAAACAACACATAACTTTGTATACGAAAATAGTTTCATCAGGTTGGTAAAGTATAGGAAACCCCTATAACTGTTAACGTTATACCACATAACTTAGTGATAGGTTCACTTTTGTACTCCACTGAATCAAAGTTGCAATGCCTAATATTTCAATCAAACACAAATAAGGAAGTTAAAAATGCACATAAATGAAGTAACTGGTTACTTAGTATTTCAGCTCTGAATCAATTTAAACATGCTGATTATCCTTTTTCTGTTGACTTCAAGTCTGTTCTGAAACTTCAACTTTGATCCTTCAATTCAACGTTGATATGACACTTCCTGATTTAACTATGAAATCTTGAATATTGTTTAAATTAACAATTTGCTAAAGCATCACACAAAAATCAAACAACTAAACTGAAAGTTGCACATAAAATTCTCTTGTAGTACTTGACTTAATTGACTACATGTAGTTTTACTTTAAAATGATAAAAAGGAATAAGTTACTAACAGTATATGTCGTATGGATGATAAACTTACAGATATAACTGTAAACTATCATGGTGTCCAAATCAAGGTTTTGACACTGTCACTTGTAAGAAAAAAAATATTTTTAAGAACTATGGTTGTTGCCAGGAGAGATGCATTTTCCTTGTCCCTTTCTTTACACAAAAGTATAACCTTCATTCCTGCTTTAAAAAAAGGATAAAAGACTCTTTTGAAATACTCACTGTAACAGCAAGATGTACTCTATCTGGCATGTACTTTTCCAAGAAGTGCCAAATGATATTTCAACTATTATCTTCCATTTTGTATGGTATTTACATGTTGGTCTCAAGTTCGTAAGCCATCTCTCAATGCTTGGCCATTTTACTTTGGGGTGCAAGTAGAAATTTTCTGATGATAGATCTAGAGATTTTAAAGTTTCATGCAAGCATGAAAAGTAGCCCCCCAAAATAATTTAATCAGGTTGGTAGGACATAAGATACATTCAAGCAGGTAAGAAACAAGTTGTGTATGAAGAAAATCCCTATATCCTATCAAAAGAAAGTAGGTTTCAAGACCTTAAAATGGTTTAAGGAAATTTACAAGGACTTGATTAGACAAGGGAAGGAATACACTTCTGTTCATCGAAGATGCCAATTTGAAATCAAATCAGTTACTCTGAGAGAGCATAATTACACATCAGCCATGTAAGTTAGTCACCTATCATGAAAGTTCATCTGTGTTGGTAGTTACATGTTTAAAGTTAAAACTTTTGATCCAACACCAAAAATTCTCTCACCTAGAGCTTTCGACCAGAAACTTGTGACCAGATCACACTTCAAAGAAGCCGCGTGACAAGCTTCACTGGGTCAGTCTACTGAGGAAGACCAGAGTGACTGGTCAAACGAAAGCTCTAGGTGAGAGAACTTTTGGTGTTGAATCAAAAGTTTTAACTTTAAATAAAGTACAACCTAGTTGATGTCCAGTTTAGCTAGTTCGCTGGTGTAGACTCCGATGCTCTCCATGTCGAATAGGACGAAGTAGACCTGTTTGATGGACGACGTCATCTGTGAGGAGAAGTAGTTACTGATGGCCTTCAGGATCAGCTGGGCTGCGGTCTGCTTCGGCCAGCCAGCACTGGACAGGGAGACAAGAAGTTGCTGTTATTCACTTTATGTTCACGGTAACAAAATTTCACAGTCTGAGAAAAGTGAACATGTTCATGGAACTATATTTTCACAGTGGCGACAGGTGCAGGAAAAAGAAAGTCCAGGAGTTATTTGTTAACTGTAATTATGAGTTCACGGTACAGAAGTGACAGTGAAAACAGTGAACATAAAAGTACTGTGAAAAAATCAGGAATTACAGTTACGGTACTAGAAAGGTTAATTTGCAAATGCATGATGTTTACCTTCGCATATGGTCTGCTCTGTTAATTCTTACTCAAACACATTTCACATACATGTACTACTAGTATATGGAGTAGTACAGGAGCAGAGTAGACCATGAAATTGCAACATTATGTAACCCAACACCAGTCACCATGGTGACAGACGTCAACAAATCATGTCATTGGTCAGGTCATAGGTCACTCTTTGGAGAAGAAGAAGAAGAAGAGGAAGAAACTGAGTAAAAACAATGTGTTCTCCTTCAGTAAACATTATTAAGCCTTCAGAATGATACCTACCGACCACTTCCAATGGAGGGGAATGCTACAGAAGTTAGGTCCTTCTCGTCTGCCAGTGCCAGACAGTTCTTGACTGTCTTCTCCATGTTGTCCTGACACTTGTCTGTGTTCCAGGACGGACCGTTACAGTGGATCACGTACTTGGCAGGGAAGTTGTGCCCAGGACAGATGGCAGCTGGAATATAAGCAAACTTTGTTTTCAGTACATGTATTAATTTCTCTTTTATCAATAAAGGGTAGAATGCACTCAGTACTTCCTACTGTTTTACAGGCATACTCTGTATAGGTAACATCAACAGAGTAACATAAACAACAAGGGAAATCGTAGATTTCAAACCTCCGGGTTTTTTGTGTTCTATTGGTTTAGGTTATTTGTTTGTGTGTAGTATGAAAGTTATGTGCGTAATATGTTTGTATGTGTTTGATGGCTACTGACGGTTGGTTCGGTATGGACTGTTGATTAACGTGTCTCACAGTCTGACAGCCTGCACCGTCACCCGCGCCATTACCCCCGCCGTCATTGCTGCGCCGTCACCCAAAATTTTTTATCGGAACCAGACACCCCTCTGTTTGACCCCTTTTGAATGCTAAGACCCAAAACTGCAACCGCCCCATTCCTTAACAACATGGTAATTACCATTTTCAGCATGGCGGGGGTGTCCGGAGCACTTAAAAACCTTTTATTTCGACGCCCATAAACACATATGCAATTAAACAAAAACGTTCTGCATCATCTGCAGCCCAATAGCAATACGTATACCGAACCACAGACAAATCCGTCCAGCCGATCGCGAGAAACAGCTGCTGACAGAAATGTTTCGAACCATAGTAAAACCTCCTTGCGGAAGGATATCTCCTTCCCCGGAGGTAATAAAATAAGTCAGAGTACTAATTCTAGTAAAAAAAATTAAGTATGATTTACAGTATGGTCAAAAACTTTTTTCTGGAAACGAAAAATGAAAATTCATGCATGTGTGGATGTCATCTAATAGATATTATATATATACTAGTTTACTACAGTAATCTAATGAACATGGCCTTACATTTTTAATAAATCTATTCAGTTCTATTGGATCCTTGACAAAGGCTATAGTGAGTTTGGAAAAGACCTGCCTATCAAAACTATCAAAACCCAGGATTTGACACCATTAATGTGTGTAATGTGTAATGTGCTGTAACAGTAGAGAGCATACCTCCAGTAGTGTCCAGCGAACCATTGGCTTCCAGCAGTTTCTTCACTTCTCCCTCAAACTCCTTCCCTCCTGCCTTCTGTAGAGCAGAACCTACAAATTTATCAAGTCAGGATTTTAGAGCAGATATACCTTTTACCAGAAGGCATTTGTAAAAGCTAACCTTTAAGAAACAAACAATTGTGGATTGTCATGTTCATATCAAGTTTTTAACCAGGGCCTACCTGATAAACAACTCGCAGTCTGGACCTGAGATGTAATGTAACATTATACCCACCTGGTAAATAGACAATAAAATGAAGCTTTTTAATAACTAAAATCACATTGCAGCACCTAATCTTGAGTAAAGAGACTCTTTTTTCAAAACCAAGTGTTTTATTCAAAGCCAATGTTTTGGTGAATACCTGTCACCTCCTCAGGAAGGTGACAGAGGGTCACTGAAACGTTGGCTGTGTAAAAAAGAGTCTCTTTACTCAGTGACTCACCAACCTGATGATGCTTTTCACGGAGCAAATTCTAATCTTATTGTCTTCAGGTTGCAATACAGGTATAGGACACAACAGTTATCAAATGATGAGGACAGTAACTTACCGACTTCCCCACCCAGGTAGAAGGAGTCGTTGGTGGGGTGTATAACAGCATCGGCCGGCAGGTTCACAATGTTACCTTGGATCACTGTCAGCTGGGAAAGAAAATTTCAACTCAATTTCATCATAAAAATCGATCTGGTTTTTATCATTTCCTTAGGTTTACCATTTCGTTAGGTTTACCATTTTTTTAGGTTGGGTGCACCAGTGCACCTATTCCCAAAAATGAATTTCGAGCCCTGCTATTTCATGTTATAATCATTACCATTTTTCCTGTAATAGTGTACCAATTTGGGGCAATGTTCAATGGAAAAACCCCTATAACGTACGCACGCCCGGTCCAGCAGATCGTTAGATAGTCAACAGATTTCTATGATAGTTTGATCTTCTCTCTGCTATTTTTCTATTTTTCATATGAGCATACTAAAGTATCATCTACAAGTAACTACTGTAACAATGTATGTAAACTGTTGATTGTGTGTATAACTGAGTATTCCAAACTCCATGTTATGGCAGGTATGCAGTAAAAGGATTTCCTAGCCCCGACAATATAATGGGACCATTACCTTCTGCCCCAGGAAGAGTTTTTTCTCAGACAGGATGGTGATGCCGGTGGCCACGGCAGGACTGGTGCTGTCTGCGGACGCTGCGGTCGTCTCCTCACCGCCGGACGCAGCGTCTTCCGTGCTGTCAGCCGTGCTTATCGTGGTCTGGAAGGGCCAAACATATGCATGATGTACAAAATGACTAATAAACTGGTGGACGTACCAACTACTATTAAGTACCTACGGTAATACCAGCCCAGAAGAAAACAAGAAATAGCCATGCCCTACGATTTTCAATGATTTCTTGGGTACCACCCAGAAATAGCTAGAACCAGCCTACCAAACAAAACAAGCAACCGCTTTCTGTCAGCAATATTGCGTTTTTGACTCACAGATGTAACGCTATGGGATAGGACTGATTAAATCTACTAAAAGAATGACCAGAAAGCTGACTCTAGAAATGCAGTTTTGCCGCAGTGAAACTGCATTTGATGCCTTTAACTTTAAGATTCCAGGTACAGCACGTGACTGTGATCTGCATATAACATTTAGCTTGGATGCAGGACCCATAGCACACTAACCCAAAGTTATCCAGCCCTGCACACTGGATAACTTTGAGTGTGCTGTGGGTCTGGCACCCAGCCTGTGACCCAGGATACCTATAACACACCTCTGTGCTGGTGCTCTTCCCCTTCCCCTTGCCTTTTCCCTTGCCTTTCCCTTTGCCGCCAGCAGGGGGCGCTGCAGCACCTGCCTTCTTCTTGCCCGGCGACTTCTTGGCAGGTGTCGTTGTCTTGGCCTTCTTGACAGGAGGTGGAGGGATGGGGGGTTGCAGCGCGTCGAAGATGCGCTTCTGTCCGCGCTTCTTGGTAAGAAGCTCGGGGTGAATCTTCGGAAGCACTCCGCCAGAGGCTATGGTCACGTGCTTCAATAGCTGCATTCAGAAAAAACCGTACGGTTGCTCAAAATTGTGTCAAAGCGGTTGAGTCTTTTTCTCACGGGGGCCTGCTGCATGCCCTTTTTCATAGAGCGTAATCCCCCAATGATTTAAGTCCTTTTCTTCCTAATTCTTCAAGTTTTTCAATGTAACAATGAAATTTTGCTTCATTGAAAGTTCAAAATCTATTGTTTTAATTATAAACAAGCCTGGTATGTTCACTTCATGGCTCTTTTTTTTTTCTTATTTCGCCCTGATGCTTCATATTTTTTTTGAAAAAATCTGAGAAACAACAAATTAAATTGGTGTGGCCTAAATACCTGGTGTAGCTCTTCGTCGTTGGCCACAGCCAGTAAGATGTGGCGGGGGGTGATGCGCCCCTTCTTGTTGTCTCGTGCAGCATTTCCAGCCAGCTCCAGAATCTCAGCTGATGTCATATGATTAACACAAGTGAGAATTACTTAATATATTATTAGCTGAAGTGAAAATTCCTTCTAGATATTTTGAAAGCAATGTGATTTCAACGTGACTTTACCTGGTCATGGATTACGGGGTGATATTTCTTTATCTATATGCAATGCTAAATTTTACGTGGCAGCAACTTAAAGAGCAGTAATGGTCGAATAAATTGTGTCCGTTCTAGGACGAGCTTCACCGCGTCTGGCGGGACCACGTCGGCATTCGGCCGAAGTACGCTGAGAGGGGGGCACCAGCAAGCAGGTCGTTGACCTCTGACAATGATAACATGCTATCTTGTGTGTTTACATCAAACAACAATGAATGCAGTTTCGGAGAATCGTGATCGGGCACGGTTTGAAAGGAAGGTATGGCACATGGACCAGATGTGAGGAATGCGAGTTACCCGAATCGCGGTTTGGATGACTTCACATAAACACGGCCATAAACAAGGTCTGAAGAAGCCAATATCGAATGAATGACGGTCAGGAACTTTAAACAGGTGCCACGCCCCCTTCTTGTTTATGCATTCAGTGACATCACAAGATGGCAATGATTTCAGTAAAGGAAAATGGCTGCCAAAGTCATATACATACACATTCATGATTTTCTCAAACACAAAACCACACTATACGCTATTTTTTGCACGAGATAGATTTTTTGTTTACCGCTCAGGTATTCGATGACTGCGGCCAGGTAGACCGGGGCTCCCATACCGATCCTCAGGTGGTGAGTGTCCCGCCGAAGGTACCGGTAGATCCGACCGACGGGAAAAATAACCCCTGCCCGCGCCGACCGGGAGACTGCCTTGACTCGCTTCTTCCCACCACGGGCAGACATGTCGCCGAGGAACGTGCACAGGGGAAAAGAACCGAAATATGTCGAGCTACAGACGAGAAAATGGCAGATGATCGGAAGAACTTCGATCTAAAAACAAGGTCTGTATCAAAGGTGAGCCCTGCTGGCGGCTGTGCTGTCTTGTGGCGTCCCTCCCCCGATACCGTCAAATCAAACAGTGCAATAAATAAATTCTCCTCTGTGAACAGCTTTTTAGACTATTTAGAGTATTGAATTAATTTTTTATCACTGGTATTGCGAAGAGTAGCGACCACATAAGATATTGGTGGTCCACAAAATAGGATTAAGCTTTATATCACAGGGAGCGCTAATACAGAAGCTACCGGATGACGTAAAAGCTGCTCCAGATTTGAGCCAATCAGAGAGCAGAAAACGTCGGCAGGCCCCGCCTTTTTGTACTAATTTGGCGAATGATGCATCTTCCAGCCACAACAAGACGGGACATGCAAGACACATGCCCCAAGTTTCTAGCCTCTACCAGGCACCGCGGATCGCTGGAAAAATAGTAGAAATTGGCCGAAATAAAGGGATAGTATACCAGAGAAGATCCAGGGCCATAGAAGCTGGATCTTCTCTGGTATACTATCCCTTTAGTTCGGCCAATTTCTACTATTTTTCCAGCGATCCGCGGTGCCTGGTAGAGGCTACCAAGTTTCAGCAGTGTCGTCACGTACACTTCGAAAAAAAGCGACTTCTATCGACTTCTTTTAAACTTACAGGACCTGGTGAAAATATCCAGCCAAATAAATAAAACGCGAAGAATAAAGAGAACAGAAAGAATGAAGAGAATGAGAAAGAAAGAAAGAAAGAAAGAAAGAAAGAAAGAAAGAAAGAAAGAAAGAAAGAAAGAAAGAAAAAAGAACAGTTGGGTTGTATAAAAGAAAAATCCCAGTGCAAAAAAGAAACCCCAATAAAAAGTCTAAAAACACCAAAAATAACCCAAAACCCAAACCTCTGCTTGGAGAATATATGCCATCCCCCCATTTTACATGAAACGTCCCTAATTTAAACACCACCCTCCCCTTCTTTTGTACTGGAAACAAAGACATGACAAATTGTGACCTTTCCAGCAACGGTAACCCGAGAGCAACGTGGGGGAGGCCTGGGCATGCGCCAAACCAACCGTTGCTATGGCTACCTCTCCGCGTCCTGCTACCGAACATGGTCGTCTGCGGGGCAAACCATTACTGTTCCCGGTGGGGGTCCGGAATGGTATCATTCTTCAGCAGAACTCCACGGCGAATGTTTGTAACTTTACGTAGAATGCTTTCACGACATCGGGAGAAGCGTTTAGATTCATTACATGTATTTACTGTCGTAAATTTTCGTCGCAATTCGACCAGCTACGATGCGTAGTGTACATATAATGCACTGTCCCCCAGGTGACTCAACCCTAGTGTTGATTCATGTGTACTCAGACTACTCAAAGAGGGATTTTCGTGCTCACTAGAGCGTGGTGAAACCAGGGGGAAGGACTGCCTTCAAGAAACTTCACTCCGCCAAGACATTCGGTGAAGAAAATGACTTAAGGCAATGGTACCTCGCACCCACTTTCTAAGTTAAGGTAAGTTCTTAAGTACAGACTTTGATCTGGTAAGTATGGCTTCAAAAAAAGTAACTTAGGGAATATTTTATCGTTAAACTCGATGATATAAATAAGTGCTCGGAAGAAACAAATATATTTCATTCACACAAGACTGTTGAATAGAATGTGTGAGAAACAACCGAATCTACAACTATCAAAAACACAGACATCGCTAGCATGTGTTGTCATAGTGTGTCATGGTACTGTTAAAGGTGTGATAAAATCGACAGAAACTTCCAAACATTGTCAGGAATTTCATTCGTTCTGTTGATGTCCACAATCGGTCATATCTGGCCATATGGAGCAACAATTCCTACTGTAACATCATATGTATATATTGTAAATTTGCCCCTTTTAATGGTTTTTGTACTTGTGCTGGTTTTGCAAACTGTTCCCTGCGTGCTTAGAGTTTGTGAAACGTGTTGTGCTTTGGGGATTTGCAATGTACACAGAGCGCTAAAAGCCTTAACAATTGAGGACGTGTATTGTAAATAACCAGATATCAAAGACCCATCCTTATGTTGTCTTAACTACGACCAACTGATATGTTTTTAGTTACCGTGTTTGCTATCCAACCCAAGAAAGCAATTGCAAGTGTTAAAAGAAATTTGTCTCTACAGAAAGCAGGGGCAGCTTAGCCTATACATTTCATTCAAAATATGTCGTTTTAAAACTCTGCAACATGTCGTCGCTGTGCCTATATACATGTATATGAAACGTAGGGAACAAGCAGCCAACGTAGGCCTTACTTAACTCTTAAATCAACTTTCGGTGATTCAAAAGCGTTTGGAAACCACTTGGCACTTTCGCATGGAACGTTTCTTTCAAAGCGGGATCTATATTTAATACGACAAGTGTGTCGTTTGCAAGGAAGCCATTATACCCCCACAGGTGAGTTATGTTGGTAAATGACCAGTTGTGCGGTGTAATAAGACCATTAATCACTCCCTTGGGTGTACATAAATATATAATGCCCAGTTACGAGCTCTAGATAATTACTAAGAAACATTTTGAGGGACAGATCAAGAGCAAGGTCTACATATTTTTGTCGTAAACTCGACAACTTCGAAGGGTTTTATAAGTACCAGAATATGCAAGAAATATTGACCTAAAATGAACATTATTTATCAACAATTCATGGAGGAAAGAGTGTCATTTTATGACTCTAGTTATCATTTAAAAGGTCACGAGAAAAGTGTTTCACACCAAAATTTGACCACACGTACATGTATAGCACGAAATAGCCCAACCCGGAAGTCCACCCACCTTAAGACCAAGCGTTACCACGTACAGTGTAAACACACCGTGGTAAACAAAGGGACTACAAAAACACTGGAGGTGTTTTCAGACGACGACCTGCCACCAAGGCGTTTTGTCCCGAGTGTTTTTCTTGCTCGGAAGGTCAAGTTGTTGACACGATAAGTTGCTCAGGGGACCATGTCTTCTACTATACGGGCATTGATCATTTTCATAGGACGTCTTATATATAGCGATATTTTATAGAAGGATATTGCAAATACTTACCCGAGGGCTAATTGCAGTTACAAACAACATAAGAAAGAAAATACAGTGGTATGTGAGACTATATCTACGTCTAGCATTATACTATATTCTACATACATGGTACTAGTGCTAGTTTTACTGGCTTTGACTTCTTTTTAGGCAATGGAAGACGAATTTACCCACTTCTTTTATACATGTAATCTCCAAGCAGATCCCTTTCGGTGGCAAGACAGTATCCGTTAGCCAGAGGAGTCTGTACGGTCACCGAAGGTGCCAATGAACACTCCTCTGGCCAATGGACACTGCCTTGCCACCGTATGAACTGTTTTGGAGATTAGACATTTTACGGTTAATCTTTGATTGTGGGACAAACCGTGTAAAAGGTAAAGGTAGTCCCGTAGCCTTCTTGAGGCTGTAGGGGCAGTGGGTTGTTAATCCACTGTGTCAAGGGCACAGTATTGGAAGGCGGAGCCCAACCCACTCTTTCCACCGCTTTTTATATACCTCTCTATAGTGACCATACCTCATTAACAGGAAAATGTGGATGACAAATGGTGTCCATGAAATACTAGTATGCCCTTATTTTGATTGGTTGTATACAAAGTATATGGGACAGTAGCCACAGAAATAGGTACTTATCATTTACTACAGTTATGCATGCATATTGTTTCACTGAATCTATCAATTTTTCTTCAATAGAGTTGAATGCAGATCCGATACAATGAGTGCGATATCAATCAAGTTACGAGAATTCAAGGGCCATAATGTGCAACACAAGTGAGTAATACTTCATCGTCTCTTAGTACATGTGTGTGCATGAGTGTTACGCTGTCGTACGTATCTTAGTATCTGTGTGCATGTGAGTGATACTTTGTTGTATCTTAGTACCTGTGCATATACGCAAAAAATAGGTAGATATATAAAGGAATGCTTTGCTATTAGAAAAAATGCCGAAACTTGTGATTAGCCCACTCGATTGTAACACTTTATCAAAGACTTTTATTGTTGTTACTCTCTTTATGTAGTTTGCCATACATTGTACCATGTGCAACTGTCGTGCAATAACGTTCTATCTATTATGATTAGTACGTAAATTTACAGTATCTTGGTACTTGTGTGTATATATATATTGTATGCAATAAGTACTTGTACTTGTTTGTATATGAGTGATATTTTTCACTATCTAATTACCTTTGTGTATGTACTTTACCGCATATATCTAATTAGTACATGTACTTGTACATGTATCTGTGTGCATATGAGTGACATTTCGCAGTATTTTATTACTTGTGTGTATACTGCATTCCAGTGTGTGTATCAGTCGTTTCCGGTGTTAATAAAATCCCACTTTTTGTGGGTTAAGCCCTGTATATCTCAACTCAAGCTGTTATATACTTTGTCATATCTATTAAGTACATGTACTTGTGTGTATCGTAGTAGCACTTTTGTCATGTCTTAGTGATAAATAAAATGAAGACAGTGTAAAGACAGTAAAATAATGTATTTTTTCTTCACGTTCCAGCCCTATACGTGAAGGCAAGCCTGTAACAGCGGTGTGGCCGGGCGAATACGGACGTATGCACGCACCCAAGCCGAGAGACAAGTGAGACTATAGAGAAAACAATATATTTCCCCCATGACAGGAGGGAAATATAACTCTGTAGTGTGAGGTAGAATATGTATGATTTTAGTGGGTAAAGGTTGACTTAATATGAACGACTTGTTAACTGCTAACGCAGTGCTATTGCTAGCGTACCTGTATGATAATATACAATTCCAGAAGTTAAAATCAACTTTTTATGTCTTTTATACGTGCAGGGGTCATCCGTGTAGTACTAGATCTTTTCGCAAGGGTTCGCTCACTCGGGACGTCCTCAATTTTATTCAATATCGAAGAATGTTGCGTTCCTAAAATGAACTCTATAACCTTTTAAGAAAACAAAGAATTGGATTTTAGTTGGATATTCTGGAATTTAAATTTGTGCAGCTGTTTATCTATGTTCCGAAAATTTATTTGTTCTGTTGTTGTTTCTTACTTTTAGTCTGACTTTGGGGAAGGGCGTCACACCTCGGCCTCAGACGGCGCCGGCTCAGAGACCGACCACAGCGCCGGCACAGATCAAACATGCACAGGTAGGGTATACGGAAACGGAACTTAAATACAGTTAAAGAAGCTGCAAAATTGCAAACTGATTTGCGAAGTGCCCCCACTTCGAAAATTCTCAACAAGGACACGTCTTGCCACTTCCACCGAAGCAAATCACCCTTTCTTCATCCATTCACCACCTCTTAGGAGGAAGTTCCACGCTGAAAGCTTCTTTCCACGAATAGCATCACTTTGGAATAAGCTACCATGTGATTGCTTCCCCTATGAGTATAACCTTAAACTCTTCAAGTCTAAGGTCAACAAACATCTGTCCTGCTCAGGTGTAAATGAGTATTGTCCTGTCATGTATTTGTCCCCTATGTTGGTGCATGGCGGCATTGATATACTTTGAAAAAAAACTTGAGTGTGCCGTCACCACGTCTGGTGATTACATCTTGGAATAATACTAGTAATTAAAAAAAACAAGAGGGAAAACATCATATTTTTTTCGTCATTAGCAAAGAGCCCAGGAGTCGATGAGGACCGGACGACCGGTGACGGCCTCCGGGGGAAGGCCGCCTGTACAGCGTGACGTGTGGGGGGTACCCATACAGAAGTACCCGGCCAAGTCTACGTACGAAGCGTCATACGACAGACGCTGGGCTTTCGGTAAGTTTTTTTTTCCTTTCTTTTTTAAAAATTCTTTTTAAACACTTTTAAACATTCACAATACATTGCACAGAAGCAGATTAAATACAAGTGTCCATAGGCGACAATTCTCTTGGGAAGTAAAGGGACTAATGTCGACAAAGCGGTTTCTAAGAGCTTTATCGTTGTTATTTCTGCTCACGAAGTAAGAAAATTCGATGTACTTTCCTGATATACTATAGGTACATACGATATTAAAAAGATTTCCAGGAAAGAATAGTTAATTTTGGGACGTTTGTTTGTTTGTTTGTTTGTTTGTTTGTTTGTTTGTTTGTTTGTTTTGAACCATTCTTTATTCTTTATTTATTCAAAACGTGACATTTTTCCCTCCAGGTCACCCTCCTGAGTTACGAGAGATGATGATGAGTATGAAGCCTCCCCCTCCCACCCTCCAGTCTTACATGTGGAAGGCGCTGTAAGTACATGTAGTACTTAAAATGTTTGTTTATTTGTTTACTTGAGTTTACCACCAGATATACAAGTGGAAGGGAGGACAAAACAGGTGCATTGACACCTTTACAAGTTGTCCTCCCAAACACAACATGCACAATATGAATACAGATTACATTATTGAATACAAAACAAATTGCAATAATGAACATTAACATTAAATGTTATACATTAAACATCAAATGTAATACATTAAACATCACTACTATACAATGCAATATCAATGTGTATCTATCGATGTAAACCTTCAACGGGGGAGGGGGCATATGTATGGGGATCCTACATGAGTAGTATGTCAATATCGCAAGTTGCGAGGCATCGAGTACATTTGCTGCAAAGGTCTAAGATACCGATGGTATGATATTTTCGTTATAGATAATGATAATGATATGGTTTTCATTACTCTGCAATGAAAGATTTATTATTTTTTACGTGATTTAGACATTTTTTATTAGACTTTGTTTTTGTACTGCTATCTTTCTTTCGCCAGGCTGCCAAATAGATGATTGGAGATTAGGTTTTCATTATTTCATGGCTCAGTTTTTTTACGTATTTTTGTCGAGGCCACTACATATATATGATATCCACCACATTTCACTAAAGTACCTCAAAACTGAGCGTTGCACTCCATATTTCAGGTCCAGTCCTATGGAGTTCAAAACAACCAATCCTGACATCGACAGACGGTTATATCGTCGACCTGAAACAGCGCCCTCTGACGTCCCCACTAGGAAAGACATCTTCGGCAACAGAATGCGTTTCGAGACGACCTACGGATCTGCGTACAACCAGCCTTTCAAATTTTCTTGGCGATAACAACATGCAGTTTACAAAAAAAAACGTGGAAAGTGCAAAGTAAAACGCGCTTTTATGTTTCTCAGGTCAAAAAATTCATAATCATATGTTGTCATTGACTTTACTTATAGAATATTACCAAGAATATATATATATGTATACACCAATGAAGCCATGCGATGAACTTAGAAGAATATTTGACGACGATTCCTAAATGGTGACCCACATGTTAATATCGCACTAGGTGTGTAAGATATATCGCATTCAAGTTTATAACAAGCAATAGACATCTTCCCTCCATGAACGAGGTTGGTGTTGTTAGGGTTCTTTTTTATGTTATCGCATGTGTTGATTGTTAAAACATGACAGCTGGGTTTAAATTTAATTGGACGTTATATGGCCATGAATAATGAGGGAGTTGCTTTGTGTTGGTACAATTTTAATTTTTATCATGTAAGTACCAACCCAGATAAACTTTCAAGCGAGTTTTACAGTGGCCTCCTGTCGGCTTCACAGACTACCAGAAGTGACATGCAGACTATCACCATGAATAATGGTATTTCCTAATAGCCTGAGAGACATTTGTTTTCCTGGTGGTAGGAGTGCAAGGAGTCAAGTTACGAATGCACAACACCCAAGCTCCCAAACCCACCTAACCCCACAGGTCTCAAGTCCTTATCTATGGCCAGTCTATGGCAGCAAATAATCAATAAGAAATGCACAGCATACCTTGCAGAATAAGCTACACTACAGATCTACAACCACCAACTATTATGGACACTAAAACACAGAAACTAAAAAAATACCACGAACCAAAGATAATCATAATCAATCCTGCAGAGGTGAGGTCATTGACCTCTCAATCACAACACAAACAAACCACCCCATTAGCAAGGCTGGCAGACCCAAAAACAACCAGACCAAAAAAATATATAGCCTGTCAAACAGGAGGTAAAAATAGATGCACTGTATCCCAATTGGGGTCAACACAGACCACACTACTATAAAATAGGGGTGATAATGTAGAAATCCTTTTAAATTAAGCAATACAAATATACGACAACCTGTTAATGCACTCTAAAACGCAAAGAGACTCAACAGCTACCCACATACCAAATATTATACCAAACGACCCACCAGATTTTCCAAACATTCAACACAAAAAGACCAACTTTAAACATATTGTAAATATCAAACGCAAACAGCTAGGAAGCCCAAATTTAAACCACTAAACCATGGTAATAACAACTACATGCTACCTTAATATCGCACAAACAGTCCATAACGCGCAAACAACAGAATAAAAAAAATTAAACTGCAGTACCAAGGTCAATCACCAGGGGCTCAAAGTCAACCTACACAATCTCCAAGGCCCCATCCATCAATCTGCCAAATATCGTACAGTTCCGTCTCACCGATCTTCAGATATCAGACCAAACATGAAACGGAGTAAAAACAATACCCCCATTTTCATGGAGGGTAATTAGAATTAACACATTTTGATGTGCATTAGAAATAGTTAGGAATTTGTTACGCTATCCACTATGTGGACAATATTATCGACTATCTATATAGAGCATACTACATGTGCACTTCATATATTGCATGTAGATTAAATCTATCACCTTCGTTAGCAAAGACGACTCATGTCTAGTTTTTCTATCATTCTTTGTGTGTGTGTGTTTGTGTATGTGTGTGTATGTGTGTGTGTGTGTGTGTGTTTGTGTGTGTGTCTGTGTCTGTGTGCGTGTGTGTGCATGTGTGTGTATGTATATATGTATGTGTGCGTGTGTGTGTAAAGCACACAATGACAACGAACTTAGTTGCTCCATGGAGAGGATTTTAACTCCATGGTTGCTCAAAATAATGACAAAGGAGCATGCTAAAATCTTTCACCCTAACATCTGCTTGGGGCTTGCAAGCGTGGGTTACGCAGTTCATTCAGAGGAGGGTCATTCAAGCGCAGCGGCTACTGTTTCAGCCGGTCAAAGGCGGGCCAGGATGCCATTACAAACTGTGCTTTGAGCTTTGTTGTTCGATTACTGTCGTTACGCTACGAGAACTACAACAACCAAACCTCCGTAAATAATTTTATCAGGTTGGAAGGTATCTAGGATATAGAATTTTCTTCTTAAACATCCAGTAAAGGTTCTCACCTGATTACGTTTCGATGTCTATCAGACACCTTCCTCAGTGCTTCTGACTGTAAGCAGGTGAGAACCTTTACTGGTTGTGTAAGAAGAAAATTCTATACCCTTAACAATCAGACCTCTGGAATAGCTGTAGATCTGTCTCGACACAAAATGTTTAATACACGAAAAGAAGTGGTTTGGGTATTAAATAAGGTTTTTAAAGTTCCTTGGGTTGAGCTTTTCGCTTCCGTGATTTCATGTAAGGCATGAAGTGCTGTTTTGCTGCTATCCAAGCAGAGAATTTGACTTCGACTTATTCTTGGCATGTGTTAGTCCAAGGACATTATACACAGATAATGTCCTTGGTTAGTCATTTTATCGTGGCTTTCTTTTTTGTAATTGTACATGTACGTGTATCTGGCTGTAATTCCCTGGCAAATCGGATACTGTCTAGCCAATTTGGTGCTGTCTTTGTAGCCACCAAAATATCTAGTTGGAGATTACTGTTTCACACAGTAAAATGTAGCAAGGAGCTTCAAATATATTTTGAAGCTCCTTGACTAGGAATAGAGTAAAAGTGGTGTTGAAAAAGAACACGCTAATCTCCAAGCAGATCCCTTTCGGTGGCAAAAAGACAGTATCAAATTGGCCAGGCAGTATCCATTAGCCAGAGAGGGTCGCCGGCCACGTTGGTGGGGGTAGCGACAAAAAAACGGCCATATATAAAAAGCTAACGATCACTCCCCCACAACCTCTGCTTGGAGAGTAGAGCATGCAACCGTTTACAATTTACATCAATGGAGATGAGATATATTGTGGACAAGCGGACTGGATGCCGATGTTTTATCCATGGAGAGGGCGGCCATGCATGGCGATTGGGCTAGAGAGACGTGCTACACACTGTGCCCTTTGAGAGATGCGTCGCATGAATTATGAAGGAGATTGTATGACGGCTATTGTGGAGAACATGGCAACAACACAAAGGGAGGGAAGCGTCGAAACAGAGACCCACCACCGTCGGCGCATGCGGCTTTCGTTGCCATGTATAACCTTACCGGTTTCTTGGCCAACACATCTACACCAGGTCGGCGGCACAAACTCTCGTCCGTTCATTCAAACCTTCCTCTTCCGTTGTCTGCGTTTTCTCAGGAATTGCCCAGGTAAGTCTCGACACGTTTCGTCTTAACTAAGAAACGATTGAAAGAATGACTCATTTAAGGTTTTGTAGCTCTTTTGATCGATGTTTCTGCGCTGACATAGGATAGTTTACAAAATACCGGTCCATAGTGACGATATTGTTTAGATGATGCTCGATGTGCAAGCCAGTCCTTTATCTTGAAAATTTCGGGTCAAGTGATTAAGATGGCTCATAGATAGATTAATAAAAGGATTATAGTACATTTTCTGTATTCTTGGTTCAAAACGTGATCATATCGTTAAGACAACGAGTTGGTGTTGGCTATATATTTTTCAGTTTGATCAGGGTCCTGACTCTTGGTTCGATCAAAGAGGTTGATAGTCAATTCTTTTAACCTCCTTGGTTTTAAGCTCTTTGGTTCAGTGTATCTTTCGAAAATTTAATCCTAGGCGAAGGTGTGGGATGACCAAAACACTAGAATATTCATCTCGCAGAAATTGCAATCAATGAATGAAACCTCTCTGTCACGCACAGCCTATTTTCATTGACCTTTGTCACTGGCACTTTGTGCTAACTATGATCTTATATCTCTTTACCTAACATTCAAGTTGTATACAGGTTTTTTAATTTGTTATCATGTTGATTATGTAACATAGATATAGATTTGTTATCATGTTGATCATGTAATATAGATCATGCTTGACTTACTTGACTAATATAGATCATGCTTAAAATGCGCAATTCAGCCTCTTTGTATACAAATGAAGCTGCCATGTATTTTACTGTAATATGAACGAAGTCAATAAACATAATATATATTCGAACATGCTGCTATAAGACAACATTGCTTGCTAAGAAACAATAAGTGAATGACACAGATAATTTTGAAAAATGGAAATTTATTGACATAATCCTAATATATATTGCATGTAGTAAAACTACAAGTACAAGAATATTATATAGAATACAAAGACGAATCATAAAACTCACAATATGCCAGGATACCACATGGCTACAACATGCCTGACGTTTACAGAACAAATGTCAGGAACAATATGAAGCAAATTTGAACTAATTCATCTCTTTCAGCGTAACCTTACACCATGACCAGCGCTGCTGCTACTAAACTGAGGGAGTTCAAACATCACAGCTATGTTGAAGAGTCAGGCAAAAAGTAAGAAGCATTCCATTCCTTCCATTTAGTCGGTGTTTAGATGTGTCACAAGACTAGAATTCGGAGATCCCATGCCTCAATGAAATGTTTAGCTTTTGTGATTGTTTTTTTATTTATTTGTCTCATTGATTATGGAAATAAGCTTGTTAGGCTGAAACATATCTTAACATGTTCCTTTGTCATTATTTTGAGCAACTAAGTTCGTTGTCATTGTGTGCTTCACACACACACACACACACACGCGCACACACACACACACACACACACACACACGACACACACACACACACACACACACACACACACACACACACACACGCACACACACATACACACACATACACACACACACACACACACGCACACACACACACGCACACACACACACACAAACACACGCACACACACAAACACACACACAAACACACACACACACACACAAACAAACACACACACACACACAAACACACACACAAACACACACACACACACACAAACAAACACACACACACACACACACACACACACACGCACACACACGCACACGCACACACACACTGACACACACACACACACACACAGAAAGAGAGAAAGCAAAAACAATACACTATTTTTAATGGAATTCGAAGTTACGAGTACTAGTATATAAAGGTAAAACGTATTCAAAGTATGCTGACACGAATAATGACACCTTTTCATAGCATAAAATTAAAAAATTAATCAATACACGGAGGGTTTCTCCTCTTACATGTATGTGGCTCCCAGCATCCTTTGCGGTGTGCAGATGACGTCTTGTCCCCCTGTCTTGTATTTCCGACCTCTTGTTTGCTAACTCATTATTAAGTTACCAGCGGGGGGCAACAATTACACAGAGTAGCAACGCTTAAAAGTTGTAAGATTCGCTGAAAGGTAAGGACACTACCCTGTTGCGTTGGTGATAGGACAGTTCAATGAGTAACGTTACCATCTAGAACTGTGTCTAGGCAGGCTTGAATTCACAGGTGTGATTTTGTTTCACATTTGTGCTTAACTTAGTGGTGACGTTAAGTTAGAAATGTTGCTGCATTACGGATGAACATATAGAGATATCCTGAAACTGATTTTGTCTGAACTTGCATTATAGAGAAAGTGTAAGGGTAATTCTCTCTCCTTTGTCTTTTTTGACAGTGTTTACCGCAAAGGAAGGGACGTGAATGGTCTGTACCCTTCCCAGTTCGCCAGAGTCCATCCAGAAATCGTGGTCCCAGACGACAAGTAAGTATTCCTATCACAGTTCTCAAGTATTCTATATGTTCTATTTGAAGTGTTGTATATATCTTCTACATGTCCTATACCTTCGACTGTACGTGTTCTTGTTGCTACTACTTAGTTATGTAAGTAGGTTCTTAAATGCAGTGAACCGTGTCTGTGCAGTGCTACTCGTACATGTAACAATACGATGTACTTGTGTCAAACGTTATTTTCTACCAATGTTACCAACACATTTGCTTTGCCTGCTACATTCTGTAATATAATATAATCTCATCTGTATCCAACATTCTATATTTTTCTACACTTTATTATCATAATTTCGCGTGTTTCTATGAAAAGAGGGCAAGCTAAAAGATGTTTATTTTTTGTTGGAAGAAATCTGAACAGCAATTGTGGACGTAAACATTCCAGTCTATTGTATAGAGGGCAGGGTTATTTGATCTGGGGTCCTGAGCGACGTCTAGGTGAATGTACAAACCTCTTCACGTTTGTAGGGCAGAACAATGTGAGTGACTACTTCAGGCGATTTATAACAGTTTCATTGAAAAGTGCCAGGCAGCCGGCTTTTTGTAGCAGCTGTAAAGTTGGTCACGCATTGACGTGTGGTCGCTGAGATTGTGAGCATTTCTTAGCCTCTACCAGGCACCGCGGATCGCTGGAAAAATAGTAGAAATTGGCCGAAATAAAGGGATAGTATACCAGAGAAGATCCAGGGCCATAGAAGCTCAAATTCGCGACCCACTGATTGGAGCTTCTATGGCCCTGGAACTTCTCTGGTATACTATCCCTTTATTTCGGCCAATTTCTACTATTTTTCCAGCGATCCGCGGTGCCTGGTAGAGGCTAAGCATTTCGTATGACTCGGCGCACGCATTTCTTCAAGTTTAGTCAACTTTTGTTCCCGATGCCTACACAAACAACAGGACGTTTCGAACAGATTTTAAGTGTCTGAAAGTTAACACAATTATTAGACGTTACAGTGCTTGATTACCACGTGAGTAACGTTATACATACATTGTGTAATGTGTACTATGACAGAAATAGTGCATAATACAACATTTTGGAAAGTTGCCAACTTTCTGAGAGAGATATCTTAGTTCATATTTACTGTAAATATGACTCCTGGCGTCCCATATGCACCCTATCACAGTACACCGTATCGTATCCGTAGACCCATACATGAAGCGAGTCTTTTCATCTTCTTTATTCAAAAACAGTGGTCAGCATAGCAGCAGTACAAAAAAGCAGTACAAAAAGCAGTAAAAAGGACTGCTGAATTGTAAAATGCTCATATTTTGCCCTGAACAGTTGAAAACAGTCCTTTTCTTCCTAGTTGTTACAGTTATTCCATCTTTCAATGCAGTGGTATCATTAAAAGTTTAAAATTCATTGTTTAAATTTTGAACCAGCCTGGTGTGTTGACTTCATGGCTCCTATCGTACCATTTTGAGCCATAATAGGATGCCTAGGCCTGTTTTTATGGGGTTTTTTTCGCCCCATTTGGGAAGCATTGTGGAGAAGCACTATGACGCACGATGTAGATTCATTTATGACCTCAGCGATACGCTATAAAACGCGTTTTTTTTATATATTCAGATGTTTTATTTACAAAGACAAAGTGGCGCTGCACTCAAGTTGAGCAACTTATTTTGCCAGCGCCACTTGACAATAGATAAACATGTATAAATAAATACATACAAACATGTAAGACAAGAACACTTAAGTGTGCCAACGTCCCCAACCATGGGATTATCATTTTAATCAGAAAATGATAAGTACGCGTTATTATACACATCAAGCGGCTGCAATCTGAACTTTTCATTCAAGTTTCTAACCAATTCTTCCCTGTTTCCAATTACAGTATATCTAACGGCACGGCTCTAGATCTGAGCTCGCTACTTCCCGACGCCGCACTCATGGCACAAGTCAAAGATACCAGGAAGCCACCTGTAGCCATGGGGGTAAGGACGCTTCTCTACTTCTTAGTAAAATGCTCCCTTACTTCCCCACCATTCCCTACCACAAAAAAACAATTTTACTACTTAAATCAAAGAACCCACATATTATAGAAAAGGTGGGTAAATTCGTCTTCCATTGCCTGAAAAGAAGAAGTCAAACCCAGTAAAACTAGTACCATGTATGTTGTAGAATATAGTATAGTGCTAGACGTAGATAAAGTCTCACATACCACTGTATTTTTTTTGGCGACGCCTCAGGGACGGAGCCGTTGGTATAGTATTGCGATTGAGTTGAAAATATTCTAAATATTCCACCAATGCATTCCCAAGGGAATTGCTTTTTGGCAATACCTTATTTCTTATGTTGTTTGTAACTGCAATTAGCCCTCCGGCAAGTATTTGTAATAAACTTTCAGTAATCATCACTAAGGCCATGTTGATGTCATTGTCTGATGACATCTAGGAAGAAGAATATTGATGCACGCATACATGACAGGACAATTCTCATTTCCACCTGAGCGAAGTGAGGAAAGTCGTGTTAAGTGCCTTTCCCAAGGGCACAAGATCGGTGGCATGTCAGGACTCGAACCCGGGACCTCTAGGTTCCGAGTCGCGCACTCTGCCGCGACGCCACATGACCCCACGTTTATGAATTTACGGATAAAATAAAAGTCTGTTTGACTTGCAGGAGTCTCCCCCGGCGCCATACCGGGACCCAGACCCGCCCAGACCCGCCAAACCGCCGACTCTGCACAAGGTCCAGCGAGATGTGTACGGAATGCCGGTTATGTGGGAGACAACGTACCACAACGCCTTCAACACAGAGAAACAGCTCCGTAAGTACTACTACCAGCCTAATCTCCAAGCACATCCTAGGGTGGCAAAATACGGTATGAAATTCGCCAGGCAATATCCATTCGTGTGGTCCCTCTCGGGCGAATGGATACTGCCTGGCCGATTTGTAGTCTGTGTCACGCAAACTTTGTCGTCCGCGGCTTTACTGGCCCCTCCCCACAGGGGGGCGGCTGGATGTTGGGCGGCCGGCAACCGTAAAGCGATTTAATCAGGCTAGCCCATCTGATAATGTCTAATGTCTAAATGTTGACTAATTGTTTCCGATATCTTACAGATCGCTTCTGAATTGCCAACAACTGACCAGCAACGACACCTAGCGTATTAAGGATGAAAAGCATCTTAAAGCCAGTTGACATCACAGACAGACATTCGTAAAAGGCACACCAATTTAATTTGTTGTTTCTCGGATTTTTTAGAAAAAATATCAAGCGACAGGGCGAAAAAAGGCACCCCATGATAGCCGAAATGTTACGATATGAGTCATAAAGTCAACATACCAGGCTGGTTCATAATCAAAACAATAGATTTTGAATTTTTAATGAAACAAAATTGCATTGTTACATTGTAAAAACTTTAGCAACTAGGAAGAAAAGGACTTTCTTCAATCGTTGGGGCCAAAATATGTCTTTTATTGAGCATTTTACAGTTGATTTAGAACCTAAAAAAAGATTTTTCTTTTTGCAAATCAGAAAAAATGGACAGGGCAAATCCGAGAAACAACAAATTAAATTGGTGTGGCCTTATGTATATGCTTTGAGTAAATTCGTCTTTGTTGGAAGATGTAGCAGCGGTAGCTGTGATATAGAAATAATGTTTAACGAAATGTAATAAGTAAATGTATCGACTATTTCAACGATTAGTTATATACCTTGTTTCTTCTATACGAAATAAAGTTTGAAATTTCGTAATGTACAGGAGTAAAGAGTGATTAAAGCCATTGGATGTTAGTATACTTGATAATCTTGTACTTTATGTATGAATTTTACGAAGTACTCGCCTTCCATGTATTTTTCGCGTGAAATATAGTTACACAAAACCCAAACTCTGTGTCTATGGTACATGAATGAAATATCAAATCGCCATATTTGTTTACCGAAGAAAAACTGAACAACAAGACTTTTTTAAGCAACCAAGTGTTTTATTCTGCCAACGTTTCGGTGACCGCCTGTCACCTTCCTCAGGGCAATTTTCACTGGTTCACATTGCACAGCACATAATCTTACTTGTTTTACTCAATACATACATTGTGTAATTATGTAAATATCATTGATAACTGAACCTATAGCTAGAAATTTGCCACTAGACTCAAAGAAAATCGCAACACATTGAGTATTCATTGCCTTAGACAAACGAAGCACATGTCGAATGAAATACAATCGTATACAAAAGTATAGTATCTATGCTGGCAAACTGGACCCTCTATGGTCGGCCAACTCCCCTGGCCATGCAGCTACATTCTTTTTAGGCCAAGTTGTACTATTTATTCGGCCTGCAAAAGAGTCTGGTGTGGAGACTAACAAAACTACATGTACTTCTTACTACTGTATAGAATTGAAGCTCGGATCTATTGAACCGTAATCCCTAGGGGAGCTACAACTCGTACTTCTTTCAAAATCTTTGGCCTTTGTCAGGTAAGTCTTGTACTTGTATCGGCTGGCCAGGACCCAGAACAGACCCAGGTCCAGGAACATCAGCCCCGCTAGGAAGAAGTGGAACCTGAAAAAAGTGAAATCATAATTTGATTTCTTGCTAATGTAATTACCATTATTTATTTATGTCAAACCTGGGCCGCGATAACGTTCGATACGGGTGTTCCGGCCCGTGTGATAACTAGCGGTACGGCCCGGGGTTCTATTTTTATCTTACGGGCTTCCATATGTTCCATGGAATACGTCGAACGCGTTTCGCGCGCACCGAGTGCGCCGCTTTCGAAACTTCGAACACCGAATACAGATGTTGGAATTGACGCCGTTACAAGGAAACTACTAAGGTTTCAGGCCTCCCCCGGCATATTTGTGCATTTTTATTATTTGCTTAAAATATGTATTTCGTTGTATATGTGCAAATAAACAAAAATTATAATTCTAAATTCAAAATAGATAAAAAAAATCAGACCTTTCGGCGTGGCTGTTGTTCAGGTTGATGTTCAGGTCACGAGGACTGCCGATGCCTTCAATCGTGACTTAGGGAGAGAGGGAAGGCATGGTTATTGCATGTATTTATTTATTTGACCAAATAGAACACGACCCTGCTCCAGTGTCCTCAGGTGACTCCATACGGAACACATGTTGGCTATATGATAATAGCGTTAATGGCCCGCCCTTTCTCGGTGAATATGGTGTGATAAAGCCTTGTCAGTTGCTATAACCACCTCATAAAGCTGCGCTCACTCGGTGGCTTGATTCGGTGGTTATAGCAACTGACAAGGCTTTATCACACTATATTCACCTCGGGGCGGGTCATTAACCCTTAAATGAATAATGAAATCCAATACAAAGTAAAATACACAAGCAAGTAACTAACAAAAACCATGAATAGAAATAACAAAGCCCCTGTGCTGAGTACATTAAAAGAATACACACAATGTGTGTGTGTGTGTGTGTGTGTGTGTGTCTGTGTACGTTTAAGTATCCGTGCACTGATTTTGTTGTATTGCACAGAAAGGGCTTCCTGTAATCATTGAGCTTGATATATGCACGAGTTTATAACGCTTTCGACAGAAGTGCTGATACTTACTGTTAAACGCCGATGATATCCCGATGCTGAGGTAGGTTCCGAGACCGAACATCAGCAGGAATAACCCCATCACTGTGCCCTTCATGCGCCGGGGAGCCTGCGTGTAGGCGAAGTGGAACCCTGGCAGGGAAAGAAAGACGAAATTGGACATTTGAGATATCTTATTCAAAAATATTCTTGTGGTTGTAATTTCCTTCCACTTTTCAAGATATTCCTGCCGTATTTAACCCCATCACTGTGCACGTGCCCTTTATGCGCCTGGAAGCCTATTTGACAGATCTCCATTAGTGAGTACAGCGTGTATTACACTAGCCTTCCTGGAGTCATAAAAGTTACAAACACATTAAAGTCAAACACATTGACACCTTATCGTTACACACTATCGTTATTATGCTTAAACCCCACCTGTGACGACAGCCATGATCTCGCTGAGGCCGCTGAGGAAGAACTGAGGTACCTGTATGAAGACGGAGAGGTCCGTGGCGTTGTACACCTTGTGGAAAAGAACAAGAAATAGCCATGCCTTCAAGTACCAGTCTGGGAGTTATCAATCAAGGATTGAGGCGCTCATTCATTCATTCCTAGAATTATCGCAGAGTGGAACTCGCTGTCACCAAGTACAGTATGGGCATTACCGTTAGATAGCTTTGAACAATGTTTAGAGGTAGATGTTCAAGGGTAACACCCAGCTGGTGTGTTACACCAAAAGGCGGTTATACAGGCTATAAAGTTACAGACACAGGTTAGGTGTAACAAGTCTTTCGATGTAATGTAGAAAGCTGCCGCCGCGCCGTGTGCCTGTCAAGTTGGTGTGTTACACCGAAGGGCGGTTATACCGGCTATACAGATACAGGTACAGCGTACAGACCTGCCCGCTGATGTTCTGGTGCACCACCCGGCCCTGCTGGTGGACCGTCCCGCGGTACACCTCAACCGCTCCGGCTGCAGTCACGGATAACATGGACAGAAACATCCCAACACCTAAGGTGGGGAAAGTACGATGATAAACTTTATTCCAACACAAAGGGTACACAAGAATCAAATTTTCAACGATCATTGTTGCCTTCATCAGGATAATCATTGAAAGGTACAGGAACATCATCGTGGGGCGTGTTTGGGAGGTCAAATCTGACCCAAATTCAACTCAAATTCGATTCGATCAGTACAGAAAAGGCCAGGGGCCAGGGTTTTCATGTATTTTTTCTGCCACAATCATACCGCTTAAATTAAGTGCTATGGTGTACTCCATTTTCATCCGACCGCTATGATTTTAAACTGCAATATTAAATGGCTATACAGTATTATTTTACATGTACGTAATCTCCAAGCAGATCTTTCGGTTGGGTGGCAAAAGACAGTATCCATTGGCCATCCTGTATCCATTGGCCATCCTGTATCCATTGGCCGTCCTGTATCCATTGGCCGTCCTGTATCCAACAGACACTCCTCTGGCCACGCGCCAATGGATACTGTCTTGCCACCGAAAGATCTGCTTGGAGATTACGTGTACGTCCCCATGCGCTGTAGGTATGTGGGCCGCCAGCCCGCCCGGCTGAGACACGGGCACACCACCCGGTCCATGAGCGGGACCATCAGCAGGATGCTGAGAACCAACAAATTAAATTGGTGTGGCCTAAAGTACACGTACCCATGCGCTGTAGGTAGGTGGGCCGCCAGCCCACCCTGCTGAGACACGGGTACACCACCCGGTCCATGAGCGGCACCATCAGCAGGAGGCACCTTTCTAGTTATGATAATGATCATAATTTTACGTCTACGTACCCATGCGCTGCAGGTAGGTGGGCCGCCAGCCGACCCTGCTGAGACACGGGTACACCACCAGGTCCATGAGCGGCACCATCAGCAGGAGGCACCTTTCTAGTTATTATAATGATCATAATTTTATGTCTACGTTATAATAATATTTCTAGTTATAATAATGATCATAATTTTACGTGTACGTACCCATGCGTTGTAGGTATGTGGGCCGCCAGCCCACCTTGCTGAGACACGGGTACACCACCAGGTCCATGAGCGGCACCATCAGCAGGATACTGACAGGGTTGATCAGGGACACGATGATTGTGGAGAAGAAATAGTCGTCTTTGTCGAGCGTCGGGAGCCTCAAGTAACGGCTCTGGATCCGGTATGTTGTGGACATCTGAAGAATAAAATAATATGTGAAATTTTAATATTTAATATGAAATATTTATTGTGAAAAGTTTGGATCCAAGACAAAGAATAGTTCTAACTTAGCTAATTAGAGCTTTCGACCAGTCACTGTCTCTGGTCTTCTTCAGTAGACTGACCCAGTGGGGCTCACCACGTGGCTTCTTTGACCAGTGTTGATGTCACATTTCAGAGAAGCCACAAGTCTCACTGGGTCAGTCTGCTGAGGAAGACCAGAGTGACTGGTCGAAAGCTCTAGGTGAGAACCATTCTTTGTGAGGGATCCAAAGTTCTAACTTTAAACATGTAACTACCAACACGGATAAACTTTGAGAGTAAAATGACTGCACACCATTTGTACAGGGTACAAAGAATGGCATCTACTGGAACGGGGGTTACTACAATTTCATAAGGCTAACCTAACTAATACAAGAGTGTGCGGCTAGTATAGGATGAGCTTCTACAATAATTCATTGCAGGAATTTCTAACGTCTAAATAGGCATGCCTTCAAGTACCAGAGGCATCAACACAGGATTGAGATGTTCCAAAATTCACTTTTGTAAGGAAATGGAGAAAGAAAGTCGAAACGTACCTGACAGTAGAGGGTGAAGTACACCAGCATGGTGAGAAATATTCCCAGGATGCTCAGCAGCTGTTTTATGTCGTCCACTTCCTCATCCGGGTATCTTCCTCCTCTGCTACGTTTGGCCCTGGAAGAAGCCAGGACAATGATGTGAAGAGCTGTGATCATTTTCTACATATTGAATGCTCAGTACGCAACTTTTTTGGCTTTTTTCTAAACCTTCGGCCTAGTCCGCAGTAAATATGAGATTACATGCCGCCAAGGGGGCCAAAATCTAATATTTCTACGTCTCATCAATACCTTATCACCTAATAAGTTTCATGACAATCCATCCAAAGCTTTTCGAATTATAGAACCACACACACACACACACACACACACACACACACACACACACACACACACACACGCACGCACGCACGCAGACTCACATATACACAGTACAAGGGCTACCGAAAAAATAAGTTAATCAATGATATATAGAGTCATTAAGCACCAACATTGCGCTCGGTAAGACAGGAAGAACCTTACCTGTCCAGCCACCTCAACAGATCCCTGTCTTGTGTGTTGTTATCACCGGATCCGGAATTGTTGTAGGACTCGTCCCTCGTTCTAGACACGTGCCTGTTCTGTTGACTGGTGTCTGGTCGATTGCTCACTATCCCGATTAAGATCTTAAACACTTGTTCTGAAAAAAAAAAGGAAATTATAATTTTTGTATGCTTTTTCTGCGCCTACTGGAAAATACATTTAGTACTATTCACAATGAAGGTTAGACATACGTGTAGTAGATATTACGTGATACAAAATAACCCAGGCAATAAATTCTCGGACGAATCTTCAGAAAATCCATCCAACCACTCGATGCATCCTGTAAGCATTGCACAGAAAGAAATCCTCCTATAATGATTGAGTTTGACATATTAAGCATATAACACTGAATACGTCTAGAAGCTATGCATCTACACTGCACAAATCCAACTTTTTACGCACACCTTAAAGCATGCGAAGAAACCGTCTCTCTCCGGCAAAACCGTCCCTCAGCGGCATAACTCGCGTCGCTCCCCGAAAAAAATTACTAGTAACGCCGCCGCATCAGAAGTCTGCGAAAGAGGTTAGTAGTAGATCACGATACGGCAGAACATATAGTTCAGTAGACGAACCTTTCTGCGGCTCTTGTCGGTAACGCTTGTATCCTGACGCAAAGAAAATGGCGGCCAGAGCCACAGCCACACTGATAGCTGCGTAGCCGTAGACGTGGTGGTCTGTCTGGTACAGGTAGTACGTCACTAGTGTGTAGGCAATGACGGAGCCAAAGTTTCTGCACCAGTAGTACCTGCAAACACACATAATATTTGATTAATGTTGGTGACTTCTGTACTTATATTTTTGTGATTTCTGGTGTCTTATAAGCCCATATAGGCTGGGCGACAAAGACTTGTCGCAAGACGCGATAATAAAATTTCATCATTCATTCATTTCCCTTTCATTCATTCATTCATTCATTCATTCATTCATTCATTCATTCATTCATTCATTCATTCATTCATTCATTCATTCATTCATTCATTCACACACATAAGAAACACTTTATCGCACAACAATATTTCTCTTTTTTTTCCGGAATCATTCATACATATTGTTACCGAGCGTTGAAAGGACTACACAGGAAAGATAGGAGGAAAAGAAACAAATTTTCAAACACAGACATGTTCTTACCAAAGGAAGTACCGATGGACTTTTCTCTCCTGCTCAGTCTCGTCCCCAGTGTCCCTGAACTGCTCGGCTCCGTATAGGCCCAGGTTGGACTGGCTGCCTCCCGTTCCCAGGACCACCAGGCACAGCCCCGTGACGTATAGAGCTGGGACCGAGGTCTCTTCATGGCTAGTGGCGTCACACGCTTGGGCAGACCCGACGAGAAACAGGGTTCCTAGAATCACATGTGTATCATGGATTATACAATAATTTATTGTGTTATAGAAAAATACTGACGTTTTGAGCCTTTCTAGTGGTCAGACCTTATTTTTGCCGAATTCCACCATCTAACCCCCTTTGTTACTTCATGCTATAACATCCGTGTCAATAATATCACCAGGGTCCATAATATGGCCACCTTGAGAAACAGTGTGCTTAAAGATATTTTACTGTAACATACTTTTGGTATGCACTCCTGCACACCTCAAATGTACATACCTAGGGTATGTTGCAGTAAAAATATCTTTAAGCACACTTTTTCTCAAGGTGGCGATATTATGGACCCTGGTGATATTATGGACACAGATGTTATATAAATTCAACTTCATTCCAGAAGGCAATAACCCTTACAAATAGGTAAATATATCAGAGAATGTTTAGACCTTGGAACAAGTAGTATAACTTTCCTTCATCCATAGTCTTGTACGTAGGTCAATTCTTTTGTTACCCACGTTTCTGTCTGTCTGTATACTATTAGGTTCAGTTATAGACATAAGTCGTGTACTTTTGTTGTGTCAATTAAGTTCTCAGCCCTGGTGCAGGCTAGTCACACAGTAGTGAAAACCGACCTGCGGTGTAGAAGACAAGACTGGACAGTATCGCAGAAAACCTTCTCAAAGTGGTGTCAGCCAGCCAGCCGCCGACTATGTTCATCGCGTAAGGGAAGACTTAGACTGTCTAAGTAGGTGACTCTCACCTACTTAGACAATCTAGGTACATGTAGCAATACAAACCTGCATGATACCGACGAGCTACGAAGAGCCACTGTGGAGGACAAAGTGCTATGGAGGAGGCTTTTTGGACCCGGAGCTCGAAGTAGGTGAGTAACGTCATTACTATTCATAGTATTATTAGTGAAAACCTACCTGCGGTGTAGAAGACAAGACTGGACAGGATCGCTGAGAACCTCCTCAAAGTGGTGTCAGCCAGCCACCCACCGACTATGTTCATCGCGTAAGGGAAGACTTTAATAGACTGTCTACGTAGGTGACTCTCACCTACTTAGACAATCTCAGTACATGCAGCAATACAAACCTGCATGATACCGACGAGTTACGAAGAGCCACGGAGGATTAAGTGCTATGGAGGAGGCTTTTTGGACTTGAGCTCGAACTAAGTGAGTAACGTTATAATTAATAGTAACGTTATTATTAGTGAAAACCAACCTGCGGTGTAGAAGACAAGACTGGACAGTATCGCTGAGAACCTCCTCAGTGTGGTGTCGGCCAGCCACCCACCGACTATGTTCATCGCGTAAGGGAAGACTTTAATAGACTGTCTACGTAGGTGACTCTCACCTACTTAGACAATCTCAGTACATGCAGCAATACAAACCTGCATGATACCGACGAGTTACGAAGAGCCATGGAGCACAAAGTGCTATGGAGGAGGCTTTTTGGACCGGGAGCTCGAACTAAGAGAGTAACGTTACTATTCATAGTATTATTAGTGAAAACCTACCTGCGGTGTAGAAGACAAGACTAGACAGTATCGCCGAGAACCTCCTCAAAGTGGTATCGGCCAGCCAGCCGCCGACTATGTTCATGGCATAGGCGAAACCCGAGAAGATCCAGGTGAACTTCAAGGGATCGTGATACTTGGCGGGAAAACACTGCAGCTCGCAGAAGATCTCCATGTTGTCCGAGATTCCAAAGAACGCGGCGCGTTCGAACAGTTCGGTGAGCATGACGCAAGCCACCGCCCATTTGGACGCCGAAGCGCCGGGCTGGAGGGTCGCTGGTAGCGGTAGGAGGGGCGTCTGGCTCTCCATGCGTCTATTCGAGAGTCCACGTCTAAAGGGGTGCCAGAGTATACAGTGCAATTTTACGGAATACAGTGCAATCGTATTAGTATACAGTGCAATTTTACTAGTATATTAAAGTCCACGTCTAAAGAGGGGTGCCAGAGTATACAGTACAATTTTACGGAATACAGTACAATCGTATTAGTATACAGTGCAATTTTACGGAATACAGTGCAATTGTATTAGTATACAGTGCAATTTTACGGAATACAGTGCAATCGTATTAGTATACAGTGCAATTTTACGGAATACATTAGTATACAGTGCAATTTTACGGAATGCAGTACAATCGTATATTAGTGTACAGTGCAATTTTACGGAATACAGTGCAATCGTATTTAGTATACAGTGCAAGTTTACCGAATACAGTACAATTGTATTAGTATACAGTGCAATTTTACGGAATACGGTACAATCGTATATAGTATACAGTGCAAGTTTACGGAATACAGTGCAATCGTATTAGTATACAGTGCAAGTTTACGGAATACGGTACAATCGTATTAGTATACAGTGCAATTTTACGGAATACAGTATAATTGTATTAGTATACAGTGCAATTTTACGGAATACAGTACAATTGTATTAGTATACAGTGCAATTTTACGGAATACAGTACAATCGTATTAGTATACAGTGCAATTTTACGGAATACAGTGCAACTGTATTAGTATACAGTGCAATTTTACGGAATACAGTACAATAATGTATTAGTATACAGTGCAATTTTACGGAATACAGTGCAATCGTATTAGTATACAATTTTACTAATATATTAAATTGCACTGTATACTAGTAAAATTGCACTGTATAGTCTGGCACCCCTGGTCTACCGAAAAAAAATAGACGTCAAAACAGGGATAAGAACAATCTAGAGATACAATTTGACTCTGAACTAAAGCTGAACCATGCCCAAACCAGCACCAAGAGACCACGTCAAGCAAGATATTAAGACGTTAAACATTAGAACAACAAAAACAACTCGATTCGATACTCACAGTGGCGGAAAACAGGTTAAAAACGAACGTTTGCACAGTTATTTATCAGCAAAGTCCATCTTTTTCCCTTGTCAAGCCATGGTTTGAGAATTATAACGTCTTAACTGAATCCGGGTGGGAGTAGCATCTCATCACTTCGACAGACTTCCGGGTTTGGGACCTTTGACCTCACGTGAGGGATGGTACATTGTGCGTCCGGGGGAGGGCATGCACATTGCACAAGAATCAATCAATCAATCATTGCTGGGTTTCGCACTAAGCCGACTTGAACAGGCACTTACAGTGTTTGTTTGTCCTACACTAGGGACGGGAATAAAGCATACGGAATACGCAGCACACCCTATAGGCTAGCCGTGGCGACTCTTGACTCGGGCTTACATTGCATTACCCTCAGCAAGAGTCGTGGAAAGATCCATTGGCAGAACTGCACATTTCCCGTTGGCTGCTCGATGCTCCGTTTTTGACCCGGTTTTTTGCTGTCCCGAGCTTCCCTACAATATAACTCCACAATTGGCCGGGTTGCCGATGTTCAGATCGGCCTAAATATTCCACAGCGCGACGGGAAAGTACTAAAATAGCTAGTCGGTACATCCGCGCCGCCATTTTGGATATAGTCGGGAATGTCCGCTACCGCCGTCGGGAACGCTCGGTAGCGCCACGATTACCGAAGCGGGACCGAAAACTCTCCGATCATAACCGGAAAGCCTACCGAGCGTTCCCGACGGCGGTAGCGGACATTCCCGACTATATCCAAAATGGCGGCGCGGATGTACCGACTAGCTATTTTAGTACTTTCCCGTCGCGCTGTGGAATATTTAGGCCGATCTGAACATCGGCAACCCGGCCAATTGTGGAGTTATATTGTAGGGAAGCTCGGGACAGCAAAAAAACGGGTCAAAAACGGAGCATCGAGCAGCCAACGGGAAATGTGCAGTTCTGCCAATGGATCTTTCCACGACTCTTGCTGAGGGTAATGCAATGTAAGCCCGAGTCAAGAGTCGCCACGGCTACCTATAGGCATTCTCTAATAACATTAGGTGACCCTCCCCCTCCTAACTACGTGAGTAGGAGTCACATGACGACCGTGTGCCTGGCAACTAGCCTCTGCCAGGCCTGGGGAGGCGGCTGGAAAGAGTAGAAATCGGCCAAATAGAGAGATAAGCATGCCAAGGGAGTTTGTCCGTTGAGAGAACAGTTCGCCGCACCCCAAGCCTGTCGGGAGTCGCCAAGCAATAAAAGTGTAATTTAGCTACGTGGCACCTATAAGATAGCGATTAGTAGACTTCAAAAGTGTAATTTAGCTACGTGGCACCTATAAGATAGCGATTAGTAGACTTCAAAGAAATGGCGACTCCCGACAGGCTTGGGGTGCGGCGAACTGTTATCTCAACGGACAAACTCCCTTGGCATGCTTTAATTATCTCTCTATTTGGCCGATTTCTACTCTTTCCAGCCGCCTCCCCAAGCCTGGCAGAGGCTACATGGCAACCACCGGCTCTTATCTTTTATCTCCTCACCTTTGCGCACGTGATGCAATGTTACTTAGGTCTAGCCTCCACCAGGCCTAAACCTTAGGGATTTTGGATGGTAGAATTCGGGGGAAAAGGTCAATTGGCGAGTGGCAAGAGGGTAGTAGCAAGTTTTTTAAGGATGACATCAACGCGCGCATTAATTTTCGCCTAATTTTGGAAAAAAAAGTAATTTTGTTAGTTTGGCAGCTGTCAAGATACCGAAAATTGGCAATTATATCTGCTCAGGAGGGTTATTATTGGTAGATATTTGTTGCCTTTATCCCCTGTTAAGCCATGTTGATTTAATTATATGGATGACATCCTCTGGGAACCCCAAAACTAACGCGAGCGTGCGAATAAAAAAAAGAGTATGGTATGGCGGATAATCTACTCTTCAAATTCATTTCTGTGCATTTTCGTCTTTTTTGTTTGATATTCTACGACATTGGTATCGTTTTCCAATTTTTTTGTGCAACTTAAGGTATATATTACTAATTTTCCAACTACTTGCTACGATTTACAGTATGGTTGAAAACTTCTTTTTTTTTTTTAAACAGCCGAAAATTCATGCGCGCGCGGATGTCATCCGTATAATCAAATCAACATGGCCTTACCCACACACAAAAATAAAACATAGTCATCGCGAGGAAACGTTAACTGTACTATACTTCCACCGCTCAAGGCCGTCGTCTTTAAAATTGTTTTGCTGAGTAAAAATCTCAACGTCACGACTGGCGTGCGCACCGGAAGTGAAACACCAATAAACCCTGCCAGCGCCCGAAACCGGCAGTACAGTTTCGCCGGCAGCCAGTCACTTTCACAATCGTGCAGTTTCGCATTCTGGGAAGGATTATTATAGCGCCCGATCAAACAACAACATGGCGACGGTACAACAAGATGATCAGCAAAATGTCGGGCGGTTTCCCCGCTTCTACAAGACGAGTCTAATCATCGGCCTGAGCGAACTGTGCGAAAGGGTGGCGTACTACGGGATAGTGTCCAACATGGCACTGTTTACCACCTCACTATGCTTCCCCCGGCTGTACCACGAGCCCACAACATTCACCTACATCTTTACGGGTTTGTTTGTTTGTTTTACCAAGAAGGTTATGTTTTCGGTGGCGTGTCAGTTTGTGTGTGTGTGTGTGTGTGTGTGTGTGTGTGTGTGTGTGTGTGTGTGTGTGTGTGTGTGTGTGTGTGTGTGTGTGTGTGTGTGTGTGTGTGTGTGTGTGTGTGTGTGTGTCCGTGTGTGTGTGTGCGTGTGTATGTGTCTGTGTGTGTGTGTGTGTGTGTGTGTCTGTGTGTCTGTGTGTATGAGTGTGTCTGTGTGTCCGTCTGTAAACAAGATAACTGAAGAAGGCTTGGATGGATTGTCCTGATATTTGGTGGGTAAATGAGACCTCGAAATAATTAGATTTTTGGCGGCTTGTTTTGTTTTGTTTGTTTGTTTGTTTTATTTTGCAAAGAGTAAATAATGAGCATGTAGTAAATTGGGAATATAGTAAAATTAGTATGAACATAACAAAAGAGAGTAGTTTGAGCAAACGTGGATATACTCAGAGGGGGAAGATAAAAAGCTTTGATGGCTAGCTTGCCCTGGAACTTCCACCGACATTTGACAGATAACCTTTATTGTACGAGTACATTTGTGCCCTATCGGGCAAAGTACAGGCAAGCAGATTCAAAGGTATATGTTGTAGTACAAGCAGAACTACTGATACTAATCTAACAATATTAGCTCTAAAACCACTCTTATACAGAGGTTCGGCTTCTGTATTAGAGTAGTTTTAGAACTGATGTTACTGTACTTTTACTTTTGGGGACTGACAACACATCAGTACACGGGTCATCAAGGCAGTCGAAACTGGCAGTAGATGACCCACAAATACAGACGTTATACACACATAGATAAAGAAACCTAACTGCAAAGTACCAAACAAGAAATAATGTTAACATCCTTAAATGTTAGATTAGTATCAGTAGTCCTGTTATAACCCTGTCCTTAGGTTTCGCCTACGTGCTGACTATTGTCGGAGGCTGGCTGGCGGACGCCGTACTCAGTCGCTTCTGGACCATTCTAGGCAGCCTGGGGGTGTACTTTGTGGGTGAGTGGTTGCCTCACACTTTTCCATAGCCTCCGTTGCAGGCGCTAGGCTTATAGAACTGGGGGTTTGGTGATCTTCGGCTGTTTTCTGATCATCCCGGTTCTAAAAAACGGGGGTGATTCAACCAGGCGGCTATGTTGTCTATATGCAATCAGAAAATGGCACATAAAAGCTCCTAAAGACCCAGAAGACCCCCCAAACCCCCAGTTTTGGGCATGCTATGGAGGCTAACTTTTCCCAGACAAATTAAGCCGCCATGATGTTATGACTGGTATAGGGCGGGAGATGTCACTGATTCATCCATACATTGTTATCGCACTGTAGAAAAATTCATATTCCTTATGCAACTAGACAAACGTTCCCTCGAAAAAACAGATCACTTCTTTTATTTCTACAATAACTGAAAAGCGAGAAGTTGAATTTATGTAACGATATCTGGTTTCATTTTGTTTATATTATAAAGCTGTATCTGTTCATGGTTGTCTGGTGGTTGGCTGGTGGTCGGGACTCGGTAGGTCGGGGCGTGCATGGTTGGCAGTCCAATTTTGACTCAAATTTATCTCAAACTTGATTCGATTCGTACAGAAAGGCAGGCGTGGCCTAAATATGGTCTATGCGACTGCTCCCGAACTTCAGTCAAACTTGGTCGGCTGGTGTTTGGGGAAAGGTTCTGAGTGTGTGACAGGGATTTACATGTACATAATGCATTGTAGCAGATAAGGAAGTGTGGCCTTGTGATTGTGACTAACCTGATGTGCGTGGGCGCCAATGGCTTAAGGCCATGGACTATCGCATGTCACAACATAAATGATCATGTTATTTCTCCCTCAACGGCCTCAGACCCCTTTCACTTTTGCATTTCAGCCAACATGTCATTTATTAACCCATTGCAAACACCTGATATCGGATTCACACAGTCGCATTTGTTTGCGCACCTGTGCGATTATTCTAGTCTCTTACATCAGACTTTTTGCAGACTAATAAATAGTAGAAATCGGCAAAAAAAAAAGGAATATAACTCGCCAGGGGAGTTAGCCGGCCATGGAGGGTCCAATATGCCTGCACGACCAACTCCCTTGGTCAGTTATATTCGTTGTAGGCCGATTTCTACTTTTTATTCAACCTGCAAAGAAGTCTGGTGGAGACCAAGATTATTCATGTACAAAACTTCATCGCGTGATGAAGGAACGCTAATTCCCCAAATGAGACGGGTGGTTAAACTTAGCTAATGTGATCCATGCGGCACGAAGACTTGATTATCTCTGGCAGTTTGAGGAACTTCCACCCACTCTACGCCTTTCCGTGGGCGTACTGTGAAGGGTTCGTGTCTTAATGATGTATAAAGGCATCCAATGCAATTTCAGGGCGGCAAACCAGAGTCAATTTTCTGGTCAATCTTTTAAGACAGTATACAGGTTGATTTAATCTCGTAGCATCTCATAGTATACTGATATTTCTGAGCCAGAAATGTGATGTCGCTGACGGAAAACGGTTGCTTGTTTTGTATCGTAGGCTGGTTCTTGCTATTTATGGGTGGGTCCAAAAGTAAAAGACTCCTTCCCTAGCTTATTTCGGGGTTAAGTTATTTCAAACGCTTGAAGCATGAAATGATGACAAAAAAATGTGTTAGGAAGTGGAAGAAAATGTCAGTATCAAAGATTTCCTCATCCAGAATATTTCTGTGTGCAAATTAAACGCTCACAACGCCTTGATCATAATTCCACAGGAACAGTGTTCTTGATTTTATCGTCGTACTTCTGTGGACACGACCAGCCGCCGGCTGTACCTGTGTCGCTGTACGTGACGGGTCTGTGTCTAGTGGCCGTGGGGACCGGAGGAAGCAAGTCCAACCTGGGTCTGTACGGTGCCGGACAGTTGGGGGACTTCAGCGAGAACCTGAACCGACGACTCAAGGCGTACTTTCACTGGTGAGGAAATTAGGGCTCAAATCAACTCAAATCTTAATTCAAAATTAACTTCAAGCCTATGTGGGGTCGTGTGGCGTGGCGTGGCGTAGTGCTCGACTCGGAACCAAGAGGTCCCGGGTTCGAGTCCTGACATGCCAACGATCTTGTGTCCTTGGGAAAGGCACTTTACACAACTTTCCTCACTTCGCTCAGGTGAAAATGAGTATTGTATTGTCCCTTGTGTTGGTGGAGGCATTAACATAAGTTGAAAAAAACTTCAGTGTGCCGTCACCACGTCTTGTGATTACATGTTGGAATATTTTTAAAAACCTTTACGAACAGAAAAGCAAACCAACACACACACATTTCAAATTCAAAATTCATTTTTTACTGACGTATCAACATTACAGACGTATTACAGTGTTGTCTGAAAGTTGACCAATACATACATGTGATATTACGTTATGTCATTGTCAGGTACTATTGGTGCATCAATGTGGGAGCTGCCATCGCTGATTTAGGGGTGGCCTACCTACAAGAAATCAATTCCCTCCACGGCTATGTGGTCATCTGCCTGGCAGTATTCCTAGCCGGAGTCGTGTTTGTGATCGGGAAGCGATGGTACGCACCGGACGAAGAGAAAGGTATGCTCGTGATAATATTGAGATTGGGAAAGGCACTTTACACGACTTTCCTCACTTTAGACTTATTTAAGTGAAAATGAGTATTGTCCTGTCCTGTATTTGTACTCTGTGTTGGTGGCGGCATAAAATAAGCTGATATAACTTGAGCGTGCCGTCGCCATGTTTGGTCATAAAATGTTGGAATAAAAAAATATTGAGATCCTAATTATGCAAATGAAATTCTAATTTGCATAATCAATGCTTGCTGGTTATGCAAATTAATCCCCTCTACCATATACTACAGCATCTGTCATAAATATGTTTGGTGCCCCCTCCCCCCCTTCCAGAGGAGGTACTGAGTATTGTAGGGGGGATCCTCCGCGCCTCCCGGCATGCACAGCGGCCCCGGCAGCGTGCTTCCGGTGGATGGATGGAGCGCTGGCTCGACAGGTACTTACATTATATCAGCATTTGTTTATTTTTTTTCGTTCATTTTTATGTGCACATACATTAAACAAAAACAATACAGTATAAGTGAATATACTAATCGAACGAAACAGAATATAGAATAATTAACCTAAACAAAATGAATGTGCTGGAGGAGAAAAAGAAGCCTAAGGGCTTATCCTAGTCCTCCCCCATTTCAATTAAAAGCATAATAATAATAATAATAAGAAGAAGAAGAACGGTAAAAAGATCTAGAGAACATATGAAAAATAACAGTAAGTAAACACAGCAAAATTAAATGGTAATATTACAAACGAAGGAAATATTGAACAATACGATTTGGCGAAGAATGAAATTCAGGTAGTATGGAAGTTCATCTGAGCTGGTAAGTTACACAATGAAAATTAAACTAAAGAATTTGACTCACCGGAATTTTCGACCGAATCTCTCGGTCTCCATCAACTTCCTGACCCAAGTGCTGTAGACACGTGTGACGTCAGCGCTGGGTCAAAGTTCGTTGGAAGTCGGTCCCGCCCCCGTCTCGGTAGGTGTGCCCTGGCCTCCTTCACTCCTCTTGTAAAATAGTTGCGTCCGGTGTCTAGAAAGGGGGTCAACATTCTGAAAGATCATCAATACTGTTACGTCTTTGTTTCAGAAAAAAATTGACTGTGAACTGACTGTTCTTCACTCATTTTTATCTTTTCACTGATGATATTTTCAGGGCAAACGAAAGTCGCGCAGTAGAGGAAGTGGATGACGTAAAACAACTCTTCAGTCTGCTGTGGATTTTTCTGTGCCTCATCTTGTACTTTACACTGTATTCCCAGGTTAGTTATGTTTACCGAAGAGAAACATATTGCCTTTGCTCAGTTTCCTCTTCCTTAAACACATAAGGTCAATGACCTGGGCCAGACGTCTGTCACAATGGTAACTTGTGGTGTTGGGTTACATTGTGTAGCAGAACAGAGTTGGAGAGCCTGATTGGAATACATGAATGACTGTATTTGGCTTTGAGTAAGAATAAACAGAGTAGTGGTTTGTTGGACTAGACCAGGTGAAGGTAAATGTTATGCATTTGCTTTTCAAATGTTACCTTTCTAGTTTTCCTTTTATAGTTACCTTCATTTTATGTTTTTACGTAGCATGATAGAGATGTTGTCATCCATGGTTTTGTCGGCACGTCCTGTGCTTGAAAAGACGTTCGCAGCATCGGGCTGCTATAGTGTGCCTTGACAACTTTTATGTTTACCTTCGCAGAAGAGCATATTGTTTTTGCTCTGTTTCCTCTTCTTCTTCCTCTTCTTCTCCGAGCAAATAAGGTCAATGACCTGAACCAGACGTCTGTCGCCATGGTAACAGGTGTCGGGTTACATAATGCAATTTTATAGCAGGAAGAATTTAGACTTACCATATAAATGTGTTTGACTATGAATTAACACAGCAGACCATATGCGAAGGTAGACATTGTGCATTTGCTTTGGAAATACTACCTTTCTATATTATCTATAATATTTCAATATTATCTATAGTAACTGTTGTTTTCGTTATTCTAGATGCGCACCACCTTCCTGTTCCAAAGCCAGCGGCTCCGCCTACCGAAGTTCGGCGGTACTGAAGGGATGGACGGCGTCTTCCTGAATGTTTTCAACGCCGCGACCATTCTGCTGATGATTCCCGTCATGCACTGGCTGGTGTACCCCTGGATGGCACGGATGGGTCGCGAACTCACGTCTTTGGAGCGCATGGGTGGGTGCACATTGCTTTAGTGTTTGAAGTTTGGTGTGATAAACCTAACAGAAACGCATTAAACATAGATGTGCAAGAAGAGGCCTTAGAGCACATATACATGTACATGGAAACGCATTTTGTCCTTGAATGCTATAACCATGCTATCCTGCTTATAACAACTGAATGAGTGGACGCTATGCATTCAGGGTTATGTTATGCGACCAAACATTTTCTACATGAGTGGGCTTTATGCATCTATGATGGACATGGACATTATGCGACCTGATTTTTTTTAAATTTTCTAATTGCGTGTCCAGGGATCGGGATGCTCCTGTCTGTAGGCTCTATCGTGGCGGCCGCTCTGGTGGAAGTCTACCGCCGTCAGCAGGTTTGTTTGTTTGTTTGTTTGTTTGTTTTTATTGAGATCTCCATTAGTGAATACATTCACTATACTTCCTGGAGTCCACACAAAAAATACAAAATATATGAATGAATGACGAATGACCATTATTGCACATTTTTAGCACATGCCACACTGGGCTAAGTACAGGTCACATCAAAACAAGATGAACGGATACAGTTAACAGATACAAAAAGAAAGTGAACTATCGCTATATCAATTAAATACAACAACGGAATGCACTATCAATAGAATTAACATAAGACTAACGTAAACGGAACTCAATAATCAAAATAATTGAAGTCAAATAAACAACAAGCGATACAACAAAATATCTAGTCATTCATTATCCTGATGAAGGCGACAGTGGTCGTTGAAAATTTGATTTCTGTGTACTATTTGTGTTGGTATAAAGTTCAACATTTTACTAACAAAAATATATCTATTTGATTAACGTATAGAAGTTGATATGTCCAGGTGCAGGAAGGGAACTGCGTGACCCAGCACATCAGCAGACACACCATACAGGCTGCAGACATGACTGTGTTCGTACAGATCCCGCAGTTTTTACTCAGCGGCATGAGCGAAGTCATGACTATGGTTACAGGTACTTGTTTTTTGTCTATTCACTTTTTTCATTTATTCACCTTTTGCTTTGTTTGACTTCAGGTATAGAAGGAAAACATATTGTTTTTGCTCTGTTTCTTCCTCTTCTTCTTCTCCAAACAAAGTCAATGACCTGGCCTAGACGTCTGTCACCATGGTAATTAGCATTGTAGCAGACAGCCTGTAGTGTTGGGTTACATTTTGTAGTAGTTCATTATTAGTAGCTATAAAATGATACTGTACATCTTTGTTCTTCTGAAGTTCTTCGTTTTCTCTACAGGGTACTACTTCGCCTATACCCAGGCTCCTTTGCGGGCCAGAGGTACTGTGATGGGACTACTGCTACTTATGTGGGGACTGGGAAGTTACGTCAGCCTGGGACTGTCCTCTCTCTTCAACGCCATCAGTTGTGAGTAGCTATGTATAGCACATTTTACTTATTTATTTCAGTTTATATTATGTATTATAATGTGTGTCCAATTATAAACTGTAAGCTTAATGAAGTCTTGTTTAAAGTTGAAATTTTAGATCCAACACAAGAAAGTTCTCTCACCTAGAGCTTTTGACCAGTCACTCTGGTCTCCCTCAGTAGTATGACCCAGTGAGACTTGTCACGTGGCTTCTTTGATGTGTGACGTCAACATTGGGTCAAAGGTATCTGGTAGACGATGTCGGCCCCCGTCGCGGTTGAGTGAAGGGTGGTGGGCCCTGATGTAAATAGCCTCTTTCAGCCCTCTTAGGAAATATGCTTGTTCGTGGGGTCGTGTGGCGTAGCGGCAGAGTGCTTGACTCGGAACCAAGAGGTCCCGGGTTCGAGTCCTGACATGACATGCGATCTTGTGCCCTTGGGAAAGGCACTTTACACGGCTTTTCTTAAGTGAAAATGAGGATTGTCCTGTTGGGTATTTGTCCTCTATTTGCGTTGGTGACGGCATAAAATAAGTTGATATAACTTGAGTGTGCCGCCACCCTGTCTAGTCATGAAATGTTGATATATAAAAAAATATATATATTCTTGTTTCTGTATTTGCAGACAGGATGACCGGAAAGCGGTGGTTCCCGGTGGAACTGAATGACGGCCGTGCGGAATGGTTCTTCCTCTTCCTGGCCGTGTTCATGCTCCTCAACACCCTGTTCTTCGTCTTCCTCGCACAGCGGTACAAGTACAAGACGTACAAAAGGCGCCGCCTACTGTCCGACATCGGAACTGCAGCTGAGCAGACCTGAAACAACACTGCTGACCTCTAACCTCCTGACCTTGGCCTGGCTTAACGACACTGATTTACGGTTAATGATTTTGTTTTGACGCTTGGTTGTTTTGTAACGGTATGTATTGTTTAATGTGTTGGTTTCATTGTTTTCGTAACTTGTTGTCACAGGGCATTCCTGAAAAGCAGTGTTTTTAAATAGCACTGAGGTCTCTACCCTGTTTAAATAAAACAGAAATAAATAAATAAATCTATAAAGTTCTTCTGTAACTATAACTAAGTATAAGGAGGTTTAGAAGAAAGCTATATTGCAAGACATACAAATCGCGACGCCTTTTGGCCGAGATCGGAGCTGCAGCTGAGCAGACCTGATTATAATGGTTGTACTATATTAAGTTATTGTTGATATACATTATACTGTGTACAATTGTCATGCTATAAAGTTCGTCTATAACTAAGTGTAAGGAGGTTAAGAAGAAAGCTATATCATACAAATAGCGATGCCTATTGGCCGATATCGGAACTGCAGCGGAGCAGACCTGATTTTATTTTTTTAGCCTCTACCAGGCTTCGTGGGGGGCGGGCGGTTGGAAAGAGTAGAAATTTGCCAAATACAAAGTACAGTTTTCCGCAAACAAACTGTGAATCCTGGTAGAGGCTAATATTTTTGTACTTGTTCAATAGTTGTTGCTATATATTGTACCGTGTACAATGGTCGTGTTATAGAGGTTTTATTCTATAAGGAGTTAAGAAGAAAGCTATATCGCTGTCTGGCCTATTGTCAGCTTGGCGACACAGCAGAAAAACATCGGCATGGCTTACATGTCGACTACTTTCCTTCTGGAAAGTTGCACAGTTTACGAGAATTTTGTTGCAAGGCTTGGTTTATGCGCCAAAAATCAAAGTTACTCGTACGTAAATGTTCTTAGAGAGAAACGCCGAAACGCAGTAAATGTAGGACCTGGTGTGTATGTACTTGCATCGTTGTATTTATATCACACTAGGTTGAACACAACCCACGGGGTATTAAATGCCGACTTGTTGCAATAAATTGTTGTGACAGTTGTTCTTTTATTAGGAGAGGCGATGCTACTGAAAAATCTTTTAAACTTTGTGTACATACAATAATGTTGTGTTCAAAACGCTGACAAAGACGCCGACGGACAACCAAGACCCAACCACCGCATATCTGCTTGGAGATTAGTTCGGAACCGGTACAATGCTACTCTCCAAGCAGAGGTTTGGGCTTATTGGCTCATTTTTGGCGTGTTTTAGGCTTTTTTTTATCAGGCTTTCTTTTATGTACTGGTGTCTATTTGCGTGTTGCTGGCACAAAAAACAAACCATTCTAAAGAAAAAGAAAGCCCGACAAAAAAAGCCTAAAACACGCTAAAAATAAGCGAAAGCCCAAACCTCTGCTTTGAGAGTAGTACAATGCCGGTTTGTGCGACAGAAACCCGACCTGTGCGTAACGCGAGCGGACACAGGAAGTGTACACAGGCCTTACCACTGGAGCGTCGCGCCGGGAGGCACCGGGAGGCACACTCACACTCACACCAGCGATATACAAGCTACCGTTCGTGATATCTACTGTATTTCTTTCCTTTCTTCGCTAAAACGAAGTTATACTCCAAGGTACAGACCCCTATACTGAGCCCCACACCCCCTGTAAAAGCTAGGCGTGTAAGGTTTACTGCCAGGCGTGTCCCCAGCTTAGGCAAACTTTACTCATAACACACACACACACTAGCGATATACAAGCTATCTTTTGTGCTATCTAGTACTGTATTTCTTTCTTATTCTTGTAGCTAAAACGAAGTGATACTGCAAGGTACAGACCCTCCACTGAGCCTCACGCCCCCTGTAAAAGCTAGGCGTGCACGGTTTACTACATACACCGCGTGTCCCGGCTTAGGCAAACATCGGCTGAGTGCGAAGAAAACACCAACTTGATCCTTCCTACCCTCCCTGGGAAAACCTAACACGTCTTCGCGCTACATACTGGCTCGTCTGTTACACGTACGCTTGTGTCGCGGATACATATACTGAGATAGCCATGTTTCTCCGCCAAATACGCTGTTGACCGACACTTTACCGCTTCAGAAAAGACTGAAAGGTAGCAGCAAGAGGAAACCTGGACGTTTTTTGCGGTTTTCTTGCCTTTTCTAAGAGCGGATGTCGCCTGTTGTTGTGATTCGGCTGGTCTCTAGTCTCCCGTGCAGGAATGTTGGGTGGACTCATGGCGTGGTGAGCTGTGCTAGCCGTGGACATGGTTGAACGCAAAGCTCTGCAGCTATCCTCGATCCTCGACGGAACAGGTGCAGCGGAAAACGTGACTGTCCACCAGCGACTTTGACATACAGGAAGACCATTCATAGGTTACTACTAGTATTTAGCTGTTATTGTCCTCTTTTCTGTGAACGTTCCCTACATAACATGTACGCACTCTGCATGTAGGATGTAGGCCACAGGAGCAAGAGAATTAACCGCTAATCCTTGGTTTAAAAAACTGTTCACGGGTCGCAGAAAACATGGCTCGGTCCGGCTTGTCGGCAGGATTTCTTGCGAGCGGCGAAACTTACCGAAAATATCGCCAGTCTCTAGACATGACGACCACGACAAGAGAACGCGAAGGCTCAGCACTAGAGGAAATACCCCTCCTTCCTTGGGGAGGGGCGACGAAAAAATTAGACCGATCTCTCTCAACAACAGGGGCAACACCGTCAAAGCTTCAAGTGACGATCTGTATCCTACTTGTAGAACTAGCGGAGAGGATCACGTTCTTCAGTGTCATTGCCAACATGGTGTTGTTCTGTACGGTTGAACTTGACTACACTAGTGCCACGGCTGTCAGCATTAGTCATGTGTTTATCGGCATGAGTCTGATCGTGCCTCTGCTGGGGATCTGGGTCGCAGACTCCTACCTGGGCAAGTGGAAGGTTATCGTCATAAGTGCAATAATTCACTTCTTAGGTAAGTTACCTGTATTTGTATGACTACCTGTATCTACATGTATATAGGAGGTAAAACAGCCATTCGGCGTAGCACACCAGCTTCCGTATCTGTATCTGTATAGCCGGTATAACCACCCTTAGGCGTAACACACCAGCTTCTGTATCTGTAACCACCCTTCGGCGTAACATACTAGCTTCTGTATGATGTGTATCTGTATAGCCGGTATAACCACCCTTCGTGTAACACACCAGCTTCTGTATCTGTATCGGTACTGCCGGTATAACCGCCCTTCGTGTAACACACCAGCTTCACAGGCACGCGGCGCGGCGGCAGCTGACTATACACCGGATCGACTTCAAACTCTAAATATTGTTTAAAGCTATCAGTCTGACAGTTTTCAAAGCCTAGCCAGTTTCTTGAGTAACAATTTTCTTGTGTATCTCATTACTGGATGACTATCCTTGTTCGACATGTCTTAGGTTAATATTCTTAAGTAGCTAAGAATAAAGAGTATACTATATTTAGGATTGCTCGGCCTTACTGGTGTTGGTGTAAGATTACACTTGTCCCTATAGACACACTTGTCACGGGACTGACTGTGTCAGTTTAACACCACACAGGAAGAAACGTAAGACAGTCAATATTGCTCAGAAATAATTTGTCAGCTGTAATAAGACATCAATATCGTCATATCACTATAATGTCTATAATACCTCTGACAATCAGTGTTTTAAAGATGTATCTTTGTTATAAATTTAGTTCGTGATTATGATTTACAAAGAGAATGAATGGATGAATGAATGAATGAATGAATGAATGAATGAATGGATGAATGAATGAATGAATGAATGAATGAATGAATGAATGAATGAATGAATGAATGATTACAGTCAAAGCTTCGAACTGACAGCGACAGGTCACACCGGCCAAACATTTGACAGGTGGCTCAATGAATTTCATAGATAAAGAAGGAATTTATTTACGTTTTTCATGACTTACCAGGTTCCGCCCTCCTTCCCGTGATGGCGTTCCCATTTGACGAGTTGTTGGAACACCACCGAAGCCCGCCCTACACCCTGACGGACCCTCAGAAGGAGGGGATCTTCCTCTTGGCACTCCTCCTAATCTCAGTTGGTATCGGCGGCATTAAAGCTAACGTTAGTGCCTTTGGAGCGTACCAACTCAGAGATCTGGGGGAGCAAGAGTTGCAGTCTTTTTTCAACTGGTGAGTGATAGACAGAAAATGTATGCACAATTTTGTTTAAATGTGTTCCTATGAAATGTAAATACGTAGTTTGGTTATAATTGTGTTTTTGTGGAGGAGTTCTTGTAAGCATTTTTGCGTTATCTTCGATAAATAAAATGTGAACAAAATGGTACAGAAAAAGGTTTCTTTTGCTCACTGTCTCGATGTAATAGCATTGAACAATAATGTTAAGGTAAAAAAGACTTATGTTTAATACACTGTGTACTAGTTCTGACCAGTGTATATGTATTATAGAAACTTTCAAAATCATGCCCGAAGGCTAATTGCTTTTACGATACTAGTATAATTATAATACAAGTATAATACTCATTACACAGTAACAGGAGACAGGTAACAACTGTCTGGGAAAAAACGTCTACTTCTACTACTACGCTAGCTATGTATTAGCCAGGATTGTGTAACCAGGCTGGTGTATACCTCAATAAAGTTGGGGAGAAAAGAATTCACCATACTTTCCGCACGTGCAGGTGGATCTGGTTGATGAACGTGGCGTCGGCCATGGCGTGTCTGGCGATCTGCTACATCCAGCAGGAGGTGGACTTCTACATCGGCTACCTGATCCCCACAGTCGCCATGTTACTGGCCCTGCTGGCCCTGTACCTGGGGAGGAAGTCTTTCGTCCACCTGCCGCCCAGTAAAGGTCAGTGGTACACAGTAAAAATAGCCTCTACCAGACTACCTGGCTTTGGTAGCAGACTGGAAAGAGTAGAAATTGGTCAAATAGAGAGATTACATGCCAGGGGAAGGCAGAAGCATACTGTTTTTGCTCTGTTTCGTCTTTTTCATCTTCTTCTTCTTCTCCAAACAAATAAGGTCAATGACCTGGACCAGACGCCTGCCACCATGGTAACTGTTGTTGGGTTACATCATGTTGCAAGTGCCATGCAGAACTGACTTCAAGAGAGGCTGCATGGTCATCATATATATGAATGTGTTTGAGTATAAACAAAGCAGTAGTTTGCTAAGCTGGGCCATGTGAATATAAACATAATGCATTTGCATTTGCAAATGTCACCTTTCTAGTTTTGTTCGATTTCTTATCTTTTATTTTTTTTTTTTTACAGTGAGCCCCCTCGCCACGACACTTCGAATCGTCTTCCAAGCGACCAAGAACACCGTTAGATGGCGAGGGCGCCTGGGCGGTCACGTGGACTCCTGGCTGGACAGAGCCAAGGAAAGCTGCGGGGGGTCTTACTCAGACACGCACGTGGAGATGGTCAAGAAACTGGAGAGAATCGTCCCCGTGTTCCTGGTACAAATTTTGAACAGAACAGTCTTCTATCAGGTAGGATATCCATCAACACAATTATAGGTAACTAGTATAATCTGACTGTAGTCTCTGCATCAGAACTCAGACGCTCTAAGCGTAAAACAAAGAATACATGGTGTAGAAGAAGATCCTTCTTCATGGTCTTAAGAGCCTACTAGTCTGTGCTAAACTAACTATGCTGGCTATAGGGAGAGTTACTTGCTAGGGACTTCAAACAATAACAACAACGAGGCATTACACAGGTCTATAAAACGAAAATGTTTCCCTTACCGTGGCTCGTTCGCAAATTCTTGACTCTACCCTTGCCGAATTCTACTATCCATAAAACCTCGAGAAGGCCCGGAGGCTAACTCAACTGTATTTTATTTAATAGTTTTAAAGGCATTGCTGCCCACGTAATGGGAACTCGATTTGAGAGGAAATTCGCCAAGGGAAAATACTAGTAGTGAATTTAAATCTTTCCGACGGTTTCCTAGAGACATTACACAGGTCTACAAAACGAAAATGTTGTCCTTACTGTGACTTACCGTCTTCTACTATCCATAACCCACAAGGAAGGAATGCTGTATCTTACTCCTTAAAGGCATTGCTGTGTACGTTTACTTCTCATGATGACAACCATGTAAAATGCGACGATCTAACACCTAACACTCCTCCACAGATGCCGACGACGTTCTTCCTACAGGCCATGCGGCTGAACCTGGACGTGGGCTCCACCGGCATAGTCCTGCCCATCGCCGCTCTTAACCTGTTCGCTATCATCCCCATCCTGCTGCTGGTCCCCCTCATGGACAGAGTGGTATATCCCATGCTGGAAATGTGCAATGTTCGGCCGAGTCCACTCAAGAGAATGGGTAGGTCCTTATCTTATAAAATTATGATTCCGCATGGAACAAATGTTGACAAAGCTACGTTGACAAAGTTAGATTTTTCTGCATAATTTGTACCAGATACCAAAATCAAAAGCTATATGAAAGCAAGAGGGATTAAAAAAAATATACCCTATGTCAAAAGCTGTACCATAGTCGAAACCTGCTATCTTCCAGGTTTCGACTATGGTATAGCTTTTCTGATCTGTAATCAACATCCCTGTCCTTGGTGCTGAATACTATTCACTAACACATACATATCCCTGTCCTTGGTGCTGAACGCTATCCACTGACACATACACATCCCTGTCCTTGGTGCTGAACACTGTTCACTAACACATACACATCCCTGTCCTTGGTGCTGAACACTATCCACTAACACATACACATCCCTGTCCTTGGTGCTGAACACTGTTCACTAACACATACATATCCCTGTCCTTGGTGCTGAACACTATCCACTAACACATACATATCCCTGTCCTTGGTGCTGAACACTATTCACTAACACATACATATCCCTGTCCTTGGTGCTGAACACTGTCCACTAACACAGACATACACCATTCCCACACACTGTGTCTGACAAATATAGGCTCCTTGCTGACGGGACATGTACTACAATTTCCCATTCTCCTGAAGGTACTGGCCACTTCCTCGGACTGATGGCCATCTTGGTCGCGGCTGGATGGAGTCACATTTCAAAGCCGGGGCCTGGCCGAGCAGTTCGATGTTGAAGATTTGTCAAGTTGCAGTAGGAATATCAAATTTTCTACATTGCTTAAGTGTATGAAATATAATACAATTTCACGTTCCCCTAAAAGGTACTGGCCACTTCCTCGGATTGCTGGCCATCTTGGTGGCGGCTGGAGCGGAGATCGCGCGTAAGAACGTGATCGAAGATGGCGGCGTGGTGAGGCAGTGGCTGGGCGGCCTTCCGTTCAACGCCTCCTCCGTCAACGCACTGTGGCTGGGTCCGCAGTACATGCTGGTGGGCACGGGCGAGGTGTTCGTCATGTCGTCAGGTAAGGACAGAAATTTGTATTAAAAATTATATAGTAAATATAGTCGGGTAATGCTTACTTGGTGAGACAGTGGCTGGGCGGTCTTCCCTTCAACGCCTCCTCCGTCAACGCGCTTTGGCTGGGTCCGCAGTACATGCTGGTGGGCACGGGAGAAGTGTTCGTCATGTCGTCAGGTAAGGACGGAAAATTGTATTATTTACCAATGGTAGTAAAATAGTCGGGTAATGCTTACTTTGTGAGACAGTGGCTGGGCGGTCTTCCCTTCAACGCCTCCTCAGTCAACGCTCTGTGGCTGGGCCGGCAGTACACGCTGGTGGGCACGGGAGAGGTGTTCGTCATGTCGTCAGGTAAGGACAGAAAATTGTATTATTTACCAATGGTAGTAAAATAGTCGGGTAATGCTTACTTTGTTAGACAGTGGCTGGGCGGTCTTCCCTTCAACGCCTCCTCCGTCAACGCTCTCTGGCTGGGTCCGCAGTACATGCTGGTGGGCACGGGAGAGGTGTTCGTCATGTCATCAGGTAAGGTGTTCCAGGTTTACATTCGCAGAAGGGAAACGTATTGTTTTTGCTCAGTTTCTTCTTCTTCCTCTTCTTCTCCAAACAAATCAATTCAATGACTGGACCAGACGTCTGTCACCATGGTAACTTGTGCTGTAGCAACACCCTGTGGTGTTGGGTTACATTAGGCCACACCAAGTAAATTTTATGGATGACGTCCGCGCGCGCATTGATTTTGGCCTGTTCCTAGAAAAAAAACAAGAAATTCCGCTTCCTGTAACTATGACCAAAGAGTCACGACAGTGCCGCAAATCGTCAGATTGACGTGAAACCCGTAACGCCGAAAGCCTGTGCCTGGTTAAAAAATGAAAAAAAAATGGCACTGAAAAAAATCCTGTCAATAGTTCCAAAACAGTGCCGTTTTTGGAACTATTAACAGACAGGATGGTCCTGTCAGCAGTGCAATATTTCTTATCTAGGCATCTTGTTTTTTAGGGCCCTTCTTGTTTTTTTTTTCGCCCTCTCGCATTAGATTTAGGGTCTCCAAAGGACGTCATCCATAAAATTTACTTGGTGTGGCCTTATGTAGCAAGACAGAGCCTGCTCACCATACATATGAATGTATCTGACTTTGAGTAAGAATAAACATAGCAGTAGTTTGTTGAGTTAAACCAGGTGAAGGTAAACATTATACACTTGCTCTGCAAATGTTACTTTTATAGTTCTAAAGGTATTTTAGAAATCTTACGTTTTCAAATCTGATTGATTGACTGATTGATTCATTAGTTTATTATTCAATCAACAAAATCATTGATTGATTCATTGATTGATTCATTGATTGATTCATTGATTGATTCATTGATTGATTCATTGATTGATTCATTGATTGATTCATTGATTGATTCATTGATTGATTCATTGATTGATTCATTGATTGATCGCTCGATTGATTGATTGATTGATTGATTGATTGATTGATTGATTGATTGATTGATTGATGTCCCCTCCCCAGGTATAGAGTTTGCCTACACGGAGGCGCCCGCCCCGCTGAGTACAGTGGTTATGGGGCTGGTGGGCATCACCATGGGGCTGGGTAGCCTCACAGGCGCAGTCCTCATCAACCTGGTGAACGCTGCTACGCCAGGTGAGCCTCAGGAGCCTGCCAGATCCAGGCTAACATGTTTAACAGACGTTGTATTATTACCTTCGACAAGAAGGTTATGGTTTCGGTTTTGCCATGGTGGGGCGGCTGTGGTCTGGGTCTATAACGTTATGTATGTCAACAGCATAACTCGAGAAGATGTAGATGAACATTAATTGGTAGGTGAGTAGCGGTTGTAAAAATGAAGGTCAAGTTCAAAAATGGTTCACCTAGCGTTTCCCTACGGTACTGCAGCCGACTGTTTATCCATGTGGATTTAAATATGCTGAATGATGTTCACCTTCCCTTAACTTCCAAATGGGGCAAATTTTGAATTTCCGGCAGTTACCATTATTAGATTATAGCAATGTTTTATTAATTATGCAAATTAGTAATTCATTTACATAATCGATGTCTGCTGATATCAAAAGTGTTTTATAGTCCTATTATCGAACGAATCATATTTATCAAATTTCCGCATTATTGGTACTATTAACTGTTATACCTGTTACTAATTGTTTATTTCTTGTCGTAAGAGCTAGCCCCTTATAATAGCCTCCGGCTAGTTGGGCAGTCCTGGCTGTATATATCTGTTTATACAGTCTAGTAAATCAAATCAAATCCATGCACTGTACGTTGACTATTACGTAGTACATTTTCCCTCCCAGGCACACAGTGGTACCCTGACGAACCGAACGAGGGCTATCTGGAGGCGTATCTGTTCCTGCTGGCCGCCCTGGGCCTGGTGAACTTTGTGGCGTTCTGCGGCGTGGCCTCGCGGTACAAGTACGTGGCACAGGAGGAGGAGGAGCGGGAACGAGACACGCTCAGGCTGGTGACGTATTTCGAAAAGCAGGGAACGAGAGCGGATGATGATGATGATTATGATGACGAGGATTTGGAGGACTGGGAACGACAACTTGATGCTCTAAATTACAGTTTGACTGCGTCACTCTAGAGTGATAGTAGCCTCTACCAGGCTTCAGGAGGCGTCTGGAAATAGAAGAAACTGGCCAAATAGAGAGATAACTAGTTGGTCGGCTAGTGAGTGTAGTTAGATAAACTCCCCTGGCATATTATCTCTCTATTTGACCAGTTTGTACCATTTCTAGTCGCCTCCCGAAGCCTGGTAGAGGCTAAGGTGATAGTACTCAATCGTATACAAGACGACGAAGTTCTAAGGCTGCTAATGCTGGTACTATACATACATGTATGGCCTGGACAAATTGTTACTGTCTGCTGAATCAATTATTCTTTTTTTTTTTCATCATCAGTTTATTCATATAAACTACGAGTACATGATATCCATGTGCGTTACATGTATATGTACAAACAACAATGTATAATGCTGCTATTATTATATATTGTACCTAGGTATCTCAACAAAAAAAGGACGACGCAGACTTGTACATGTATATGAAGTATCCCAGTGAACTTTTATTTGGTGTATCATATCTATGCTTGTCAACCACTAAATGCCCGTGTGTGATCTATTATGTTTGTAATATGGTAACTTGCTACAAGACAAAGGCAAGATTACAAGGTAAACATATCAGTCCAATAATGATGGCAGACGAACGTACATCTTTTGCGCTTTCCTCTTACCGACAACACCAACGACAGCTATAGACAGGGCTATGATAAACAGAATAACCCCAACAACAGTTATCGCAGTTTTATCCACCGAACCCTTAGAATCTTGGACACATTCTTCTGAGGCTGAAAACTGCCCAGACTCTACGTCGAAAGCTTGCACGTGAACGAGTCGTACTAGTATCGCCATGTCCTTGGTTATTGTCGTGTTCACGTCTGCGTTACATTTGTACGACTTACCCGCACTGGTTGTAAGTAGATCGAGACTAGTGTTAGATATGAGCCTAGGGTCGTTGATGCGTTTCGTTCCGGGGAAGATAGAGGGCGCTTCTTCAAACGAGAGGTGAAGGCCTGTCCAGTGAGAAGTTTTTGAGCCAGCTTTGTTCTTGCTCATCGCGAAGGAGATGGTCAGATTGAACGTTTCGTCGTAGAATAAAAGAGTCAGCGACGAGTGGGTGTTAGAACATGTACCAGAAACTTCAGCGTTGACTGGAACATTGACAACACCCGTGGCAATCTTTCCGTTCTGTCGGGTGTAGTTGATTCTGAGCTGAAGGCCAAAGTCTGCGAGAAGGCAGACTTTCCCCTCCGCATCGTGCACTGTGTAGTTGCCCTGCAGTGGCTCGGTGGGGCCGCTAGGGGGCGGTAGTGTCGGCATGTTTGTTGTAGGGTTGGTCGGGAGAACGGAGGACGCTGGCACAACGGTGTAACTTGCATTGGTGGTTGGAATGTCATTGTTACACTCGCTCGCTTCACCAAAACGCCCGTTCTTCACGTCGAAAGGCTGGATTTGTAACTCCAAGACTTCGAGCACAACACTAGCACCAACCTTGATCACTCCTGCCTCCTTGCAAAGATACGACTTCCCAACATCGGTTGTCACTAACGTTAAGTTCGTTAATTCTTCAATGTCGCCTGTATCTGGGTACATAGCATCTGGAAAGTGGTCGGGACTTCTCACGTATCCTACTGACAAAGACACCAGCTTAAACACCTTACCGTCGGACGAAAAAGAAGCGCTAAGATTAAAAGCTGTGTCAAAACTCAATGTTACGTGAACAGCTTCTTCTCCGCAAAAGCCGGACACGCTGCAGTTTGCTGGCAGAACGTAGATGGCGTTGCGGATCATGCCCTGTGACGTCAGGTCGTACTCCACGCGAAACATGGCGCCAAAGTTCGCTAACAAACAGGTCTGACCTTTGTCGTCTTGCAAAACAAAATGGCCGACCGGGATAACCGGTGATTCGGTAGTAACCGGGTAGGGTGGTTCTGTTGTTGTAGTTAGAAAGTCCTGCGGGCATTCCTCTGTTTCTGCAAACTTGCCTCCAACACGAACCTTAAACGGTTGAACATGAATGTAGTGTATTGTGACATTTGTCGGCAGCTCTTCAACGTACTGATCCAAGGGGAAAAGCTCGTCTTTCTTGCACAGGTAGGAACGTGGAGACAGAAAGGCGCTGGTGTTGAGATGGTTTGCAAGTCTGTACGTCGTCACTACCTGGTTGGCAAACTTAGCATCAGGAAACAGCCCGGGAAACAGAGTATGGACGCTGACCACTTCGTTTAGCCAGAAGTGTGTCATAAGGGGGATGTCCCGCTGAAACTTTAGTATCAACGCAAACGTCCCTTCAAATCCGTGCCCTAGAACATAGAAGAAAAAGAAGAGCTTTATTGCACAACAGATGTAACGGGTGTAACAAGTCGTTCGGTGCGATATAGCTAGCTGCCGCCGCGCCGCGTGCCTGCGAAGCTGGTGTGTTACGCCGAAGGGCTATACTGATACAGATACAGAAACGGGTACAACGTTTACGTATGGCAAAATGTACATACATAGTTGGTGATGTTAACAATATCTAACAGTTCTAAGAGGTGACAATTCTAACTGTTCTAGGAAGCTGATCTACTTTCATATATAACAATAAAGATACTAATATGTTTAAAGTTAAAACTTTTGGTCCAACACAAAAAATTAAACATGTAACTTCCAACATAGATGAACTTTCATGATAGTAAAAGATACTAATAATTAGTATACTAATCTAACTCTATTGATAGTAGTATCATCAGGAATGTATTACATTTTCTCGTTTTGTCAGCGAATTGTGTATAAATTGGGCTACCTGGAACGCGGTCGCCGAAGTTCAGTTCAATCTGGGATAGTTCGTCGAATTGGTCGTCAGTTGCGCAGAATCCGGTAGCCTGGCTGTAGGTAGGGACAGGGTAGGACACTGTGGCAACACTCCCGTCTGTCTTCTCGTACTGTATGGAATGAATGAATGAATGAATGAATGAATGAATGAATGAATGAATGAATGAATGAATGAATGAATGAATGAATGAATGAATGAATGAATGAATGAATGAATGAATGAATGAATGAATGAATGAATGAATGAATGAATGAATGAATGAATGAATGAATGAATGAATGAAGAGACAGAAGACAGAAGTGATGCAGAGTGAAACACCTGTGGAAGAGTGTATAGTGTTTACAAGAGATGCAGAGACAGAAGGAGACAGAAGACAGAAGTGATACAGAGTAAAGCACCTGTGAAAGAGTGGACAGTGCGTTTACAAGAGATAAAGAGACAGAAAGAGACAGAGAGTACAGAGTGAAACACCTGTGGAGGAGTGGACAGTATGTGTTTACATTTAGGACTTAGAGAAAGAGAGCGGTCGAGTGTTAAACACTCAGGAATAGTAAAGAACTGTAATGCCTAAGAAAGACGAAATAGAAATGGACAGATCGCCATAGAATAGACGATATCCATTATTTATATTTAATCATGTGTCTGTGTGAAAAAACAAACTATTTTTAAACTGTAATATCCCTGTATTTTAACGACCATGGCTCTCCCAACGTGGAGGAATAAAGAAAGGAAAGGAAATGAATGAATGAATGAATGAATGAATGAATGAATGAATGAATGAATGAATGAATGAATGAAACTTTATCAATCCAGCAGTCTTACAAATAGCCTGAATGTTGTTGGATTTACAAGCAGTTTTTTTTTAATTTGCATACAAAGTAGTAGAAACATTATCAATTATACACATTAAAATACACTTATAATAACTGCTTCATTTTCTAGAAACGCATGTACTAATCATTATTAGGGCATAATGCAAATACATTCTGTCTTACTGTGAATACATTTACATGCCATCAGTTCAATGGGCTAATCACTCGTCTAACTCGTATACCAAGTAAGGGATAGGAGAGTTTTGTATCTGTTCGTCCTACATATAGTGGAATGTCCAGTTACAGGGAATTACGTGTTGAACGTACCTGTACGTGACAGGTGGCCGACAGGTCGAGCAGGAAGCATGGCTTGTCGTTTTCCTTGAGTGAGAAGTGCCCTATGTGGGTCGACGAGTCAGCAGACACAGTTGAGTTAACCACACAGAGTACAGCAATAAAGATCATTATGGTAAACCACTGAACGGATACAGGGCAAAATAAAGAAGCCATGGTCGCTTTTGGACCAACCTTCGAAGACGTACTTTGACCCGATAGAGTGTACAGTACGAGTGACCCTTGCTTTAAATGTGTTTGCCATCTCCGCGGACTTTGTAATCCATATGATCGTCCCCTGATTATAGTCTCCACCAGGCCCCTTTGCAGGCTAAATAAATAATATAAATCGGCTTAAAAGAACATTGTAACTGGCCAGGGGAGTTGGTCGGCCATAGAGGATCCGATTTGCAAATTGGGCCCCCCATGGCCGACTAACTCTCCTGGCCAGCTACATACTTTTTAAGCAGATTTCTACTATTTCTACAGCCTGCAAAGACGTCCGTTGGAGACTATGCTTATTGCGTCACGAGGTTCTAGTGAAAGTATTTGAGGACACAGGGAGAGTTACTTGTGGCTTTCTGGACTAATAGCAAGCAGGACAATAGAACTTCGGCGTTAGACAGCAAAAAAGTACCCGACGATGTCTGTGGGTCGTTTGATAGTCCTTGTTATCTTCAAATGTTGTTACGGAGCGCCAGTTGACAACACGGGGTCAACAGCAATAGGACGCTTTGCGGTGAAAAAACACGGCCACGGTAGAACATGCCTTCTGTTGGACCTGTCAGCCACGTTTCATGTTCAGTACACCAAGACTGACAACAGTACCGCAACCGTGTCCTACGACTTGCCTACCACAAGTCGAGTAACCGGTGAGTGCCCTAGTATTGGACCTGACTCGTTCATTCACCTGAACTTCACCAATTGCGAATCTAGAGGTCGGGTCTTCCGTGGAAACTTTGGACTTGGCATGACTTTCGGACGGGATTCTCTCGTTATGAAGCATTTTCACCTGTGGGAGATCATGTCAAGCCATACCCTAACTCCTGAAATCTTCCCAGATGCAAAATACGCCTACGGGACGGCGTACCCTTACAGCATGGGCGTGCGGCTGAACACATCGTCTGGAGTCCTGCTTCCCCATTCATATCTGTGCAAGACTGACTTTAACCTTTTTCTGAATCAGAATCCTGGCGGCACAGTTGCGAACCTAACCGTTCACTACATCCAAGTACAGCCGTTCGAAGTCCGTTTTGGGAAGTTTTCGGAAGCTAGAGAGTGTTCGCGAGATCATCACAGTACGACCGAACCGCCACTCACCACGACAGTGACCATGTACCCTATCGAAAATGCTACCACGGTGACTAGTACTGTTACTACACCAGCTACTGTCGGTAACTACTCTTCTATTGGTCCAGCCTCTACAGTACTTCCTACTAACCACACCACCAGACCAGTCATTACTACTTCAATGATGCCGCCATATTCATCGCCTGTGTACCCTCCCGTAACACAAGGTCATTTCGTTGTTTACAATACGTCAGGCGAGAAATGTTTACTGGCAAATATGGGCATACGGTTTCATATCAACTACACCAAAGAGAGTGATATGCTTGGGACTGCCATTTTTGACGTGCCTCCAAACGCCCAGGTATCAGGAGTTTGCGGAAACTCGCATTCGACCTTGACCCTGACGTTCTACGACGCCATGTTTAATCTGACGCTCTCGTTCTCGCGAGAACGCGGCGACGACCACGTGACCACGTATCGCGGGACTGCCGCTCGCCTTTCCTTCGAGGAAGTTCCCGCCATTTTCTCAGACACGCTAACGCCGAACAAACCCCGAGAGATCTCAAACACGACTCTCAATCTCTTCCCAACAAACGCCCGACATTCTTACAAGTGTTCTAAAGTCATCAGTGTCGCTCTTACCAAAAACGTTTCCGTAGCGTTCTACCAAGTTCAGGTCCAGCCGTTTGACGTGCAATCCGGAAACTTTTCCCAGGCAGAGGAATGTGTAGGTGACTCCAAAGGCGGCAAGGATGAAATACTGATCGTAGTTGTCGGAGTTGTGCTGTTGGTGATAGCAGTGGGGATTGCAGTGGCTGGGGTTATTGGACGACGGACTCAGAAATCAAAGTACAGGCCTCTTGAAAATATTGCAGACTGATTTCCAAAAATAATTTCATCAGGTACTGGGTTGGTGAACATGGGATATTGGGATTTTCTTATACACAAGCAGGGCTTCTTCCTACCTCGTTAATTACGTTTTGATGTCTATCAGACACCTTCTCAGAGCTTCTGACTGGAGTACTGCTTCTTGCCGTTAAACGTAGCCGATGTAGGTGGCGCTTTTGTGGCGAGAGGGATACAAACTTCACCGGTCCAAATACTAAGTAAACTTCAACGATCAAAATTGTGCATATCTTATGAAATAAAAGTCATAATTCTTGAAAATGACTCTTGTCTCCAAATGTGCTCCCCTATTTTGCTAGCTACTGTCTGTGCACCTTAATCATGTGTTGTTTAACTTCCTGAATTTTGCCGTCGTTTTCCTGCCTCGCCAGGGCGCAACTTCGGCACAGGTGCAACCTGTCCGTTTTAATGTTCACAACCTCACCCCATGTAACGTTATGGCTTATGTTGATAGATAGCCCGACATGCATATTTTGCCCCGAAGTGGTGCGGGAACTCGACTTTTCAATTATGAACGCCGTGTTGCCGTGAAAAGCTGTTAACCCCTGGTCTTTAGCGGGACCCTTCGCGGGCCCAATGTACTGAAGAGGGCGCCAACACCGCAGGACGCGTGGAGACGTAGCAAGCAGCAGGCTGTAAATAATGAACCATTTGCTTTTACAAGATCAGGGCTAAAACGGAAAACAAGCCGGCCGATTTCGCTTCGATATTCCATGTATATTTCGCTTATTCCATGCATATATCGCTTATTCCATGCATATTTCACTTATTCCATGCATATTTCGCTTATTCCATACCTATTTCGCTTATTCCATGCCTATTTCGCTTATTCCATGAATATTTCGCTTATTCCATGCATATTTCGCTTATTCCATGCATATTTCGCTTATTCCATGCATATTTCGCTTATTCCATGCATATTTGGCTTATTTCATGCATATTTCGCGTATTCTATGCATATTTTGCTTATTCCATGCGTATTTCGCTCATTCCATGCATATTTGGCTTATTCCATGCATATTTCGCTTATTCCATGCATATTTCGCTTATCATATTTCGCTTATTCTATGCATATTTCGCTTATTCCATGCATATTTAGCTTATTTCATGCAATATTTCGCTTATTCCATGCATATTTCGCTTATTTCATGCAATATTTCTACTATTCCATGCATATTTCGCCTATGTCGTGAATGTTATTCCGTCAATGTATTCACTACTAGGCCGATAGAAACAGATTACTTTTAAGAGTTTCACACACACGAGCACACAAGCACACACACACACACACACACACATACACACTACATACAACACAAACACACACACACACACACACACACACACACACACATACATACAACACAAACACACACACACACACACGCACACGCACACGCACGCACCTACACACACATACACACATACACTCACTCACTCACTCACTCACTCACTCACTCACTCACACACACACACACACACACACACACACACACACACACACACACACACAAAACAATACCTCCCTACACATGTAACAGACATGTAACATACAATGAATGATCACTGTACATCCATCCTACATCCCAGACACATGATGTCGGCCTATTCATGCCTTATATTGTATCTGACTTTACGGAAATCGATACGAAAGTCATTACACCTCTGATGAACCTACTCACAACACCGGACTCGTGTATCAATCAACTCCAGGCAACTTACACCAACGGTTTAGATGAATGGTCGATAAGAAGTATTTGTAAAGAAAAGCTGTTGAAGGAAAGATGATGGTGACTGATTAGCCGAGGACGCAAGAGAAAAGTGAGAGGTACATTTGACATCCTTTATTGATCGACACTTAAATTTACGAAATCATCATATAAACGCTCGAGGCATCTACGCGATAGCAAATGAATTTTTTAACATGTATGTACATTCTAGATGTAGGAAAACAAAAGCAAAGTGTACCCACACCGACTTAACATGCTTTCATGGTCAGGTATTTTGATTATCGAGCATGATTGAGTATTTTCCTTGTGTTCTCGGGCCATAGTGCTTAAGTATCCTTGCGTAATAGTTTTAATATAAGCTTAGAATAGAAATTAATATTACTGAAAAGTAGATTAGATGTACGGAGTAGAAGACAATCAATATGAATCCATACGAACCACTTATTAACAAATGAATGTATAATGCACTAAGTCTGTGTAAAACATACAACTGTACAACTATAGTCCCATGTCGCATGCTAGTTTTTACGTTATATCACCATATTCTTCACTTTCCCTGTGGAATTTTGTTCCCAATTACGTGTAGTAGAGTTATGTATAGTACGTACTTTTAATAATTGGACCGCTTATCGTAATTATAAATTTCTTGTAATCTTCTTAAGAACCTGTTTATACATTATTTACATATTAACTGAGCTTGATAAAACTGATACTTGTACATTTGGGCAGTGATATAGTCAGAGTTAGAGCAGTAAAAGTTGCTTCTTTCAAAGCTGAAGATAGAGACACATGCACGCTACAAGTATCACATATTTTTCTCTCAAGACTGAATTAAAAGGATCTATGATCTGTTATTCATGTCGTATCATGTCATGGATAAACGTGTAATATATGCTACCTACCAGTTTATCGCATATACAACAGCAATGATACGACAGCCTGGAGCGACGCTTATTTTTAGTTACGATAATAATTATAAGAGTCTGTACACATGCAGATATGTACACATTGTCCTCACTTCAGATAAGAGTTTCAAGTATCTCATTTGTTGAAGTAAAACCATTGTTCAGTTCTTTATCTTCTTTCAATAGCCAGGACGACTTCCGCAATATGATTTCTTGTGATGAAGATGATTCAGTATTCTCAAGAGTCAAGAATCACGTATCCAAATGACGTGCTGCCTGAAAATGTCTGCATGCACCATTTAGGGTTTGGTCATGCTTACAACACAATTGTCAAAGTTACTCCTGTCTACCAAGGGCCGATCTGTATGTAATGTTGTTGCCATTGGTCAGGTAATATGTGTGTTGTCATTGGTCAGGTTATATGTGTTGCCATTGGTCAGATATTGTGTTGCCATTGGCCAGGTCATGTGTGTTGTCATTGGTCAGGTCATCTGTGTTGTCATTGGTCAGGTTATATGTGTTGCCATTGGTCAGGTGCAGGTCATGTGTGTTGCCATTGGTCAAGTTATGTGGGTTGCCATTCGTCATGTCATCTGTGTTGTCATTGGTCAGGTTATATGTGTTGACATTGGTCAGGTGCAGGTCATGTGTGTTGTCATTGGTCAGGTCAAGTGTGTTGCCATTGGTCAGGTCAGGTGTGCTGCCATTGGGCAGGTTATATTCGTGTTGCCATTGGTCACTGGTCATGAGAGTTGCCATAGGTCAGGTCATGTGTGTTGCCATTGGTCAGGTTAAATGTGTTGCCATTGGTCAGGTTATATGTGTTGCCATTGGTCAGGTTATATGTGTTGCCATTGGTCAGGTCATGTGTGTTGTCATTGGTCAGGTTATATGTGTTGCCATTGGTCAGGTTACATGTGTTGCCATTGGTCAGGTAATATGTGTTGCCATTGGTCAGTTTATAAGATAACTTTGTTATATGTGTTGCCATTGGTCAGGTCATAAGATAACTTTGTTACATGTGCTGCCATTGGTCAGGTCATGTGCGTTGCCACGACAACCAAGGCTACCGTGTAGGCCAGCGTTCCGAGGATGATGGCCATGATTGACAGGAGCTGGGCACGACGGGAAGTCTTGCTCGCCATGTGGTAGTCACCCAGTATTATTGAGCTGCTCGTCTGGCAAAAAATAAAACAGCATCAAAATTATTAGTAGAATCTTAGTTCAACTTTTGTTAATAAAACATTCTTAACAAAACCGTAATCTGTAATCTAGTTACGCCAACAAAGCAGTTACTCAAGGATGTGTGATGTGTCCACTTGCTTGAGTAACTGCTTTTTGGCGTATCTTAATACCCGGAGGTCTAACCTTTATCGGCGTGCAATCTAGTAACTATGGCAAAAACTATATCTAAGCAAACACAAACATATCACATCATTCTTACTCTCCAAGCAGAGGTTTTGGCTTTGGCTTATTTTTCTTACGTGTTGTTAGACATTTATATCGGACTTTCTTTTGTTTACTCGTATGTGTTTTATGCGTTTTTATACTTTCCTTTTTGTACCGGTATCTTTTACGCCGGCCAAATGGTATCTGCATGGTAAATGGATACTGCCTGGCCCATTTGATACTGTCACAGCCACCAAAAGATTTGCTTGGAGATTATGTCATTCTCTGAAAATGATATAGAAGCATGCTCAAGCTATCAAACGCTTTAAGATTATTTTGCCAGGGACTATTAAAAGCACGAACTTTGTGCTTCTTTTGATAAAGTGTTTAGTATGGATGCAATGTATCTCCACAAAACACCCTGACAACGTTGCCAGTAAACTCAGAACTACAGTGTGATAAGAAAAAGCGCTGTTCATCAGTATTCTGCACGGTACGTGCTTTGACAGGATGATCTGTTGATGAATTCAACAGCCTGTTATAAATAGACGAGGTGTTTTAGTTAATGACCTTTACCGGCACCTAATTGACGACAGGGCTTCATTGACTCGTTTCTGCTTCCTCATCAAAAGACATCCTATCTCGCTAATCGCCTTTCTCGCGTTAATGTTACGTGTTTCTGCCTGTGTGGGCGGGCTGGGTGCCAATGGGAGAAGTCGTGTATGATCGAGAAAATGGGAAACAACCGTAAACCTTCATGTTCGATGTTTTTTCGAGTCTATAAAACGAAGCGTCCAGCCGTCAATCGTAGCTAACAACAATGTTCTCACTATATATATAGTACAGAGGATTCGTTCCAAAGCTAACCAACATCTCGCATACGCAGTCGTCCCTTAGAAGATACTACAGTAGAGGATCCATCCATTGAGAAGTATGCAGTATATAGTAGAGGGGATTCATTCCTCAAGCTAACCGTATCTTGCACACGCAGAGGAAATGGGAAACAACCGTAAACATTTATGTTCGATGTTCTTTCGAGTCTATAAAACGAAGCGTCCCGCCGTCAATCGTCGGTAACAACAATCCCTCTCACTAGTTATTGTAAAACGTAAACGACTCCGTGCTAGGCGGGAAACTTCGGTGATTTCAATGCTCTAGGAAGTATTTAGACTTTTAGTGACTTAATTGGCACTACTCACGTAGTTTTTTTGGAGGTTATTTCAAACGCTTCAAGTATGAAAGGGTGGCAAAAAATGTCCTAGGAAATGGCAATAAATGTCGATATCAGACGGACTTCCTCATCCAGAATATTTTGTTTTGCCACCCTGAAACTGCATAGCATGCCTTTGGTACGTCGGTGCAGGTAATAAGATACGCTAAAAACAGTTAATCAAGCAATGGGATATGATGTTGGAAACGGTCAGACGTTTCAGGTAGCATCCGCTACCTTTCATCAGTGCCACTAGAGAGCTTGTGTAGAAATTCAGATTTATGAGCATGCCTTTGATACTCACTTCGAGAGAAAAGTAGAGCGCCGCTATTCCGAGAGGTGCGAAACAACAAATGGTGGAGAAGACGGACATGCCCATGTAGTCCGGGGGAAGGCCCTGGTGGAAGACTGTGCTAGGGTCTCGGGGTAACGTGCCGCCTCTCTCCACCTGTGGGGACACAGACGATACACACAGCGTTTACAGTAGTTGATAAACGTAACTATGTTCAGCGTTAGTCAGTATTTACTGGACTGAGATGTCCTCTCCACATCCTGAGAGAAACACTAGTAACAGTTTACCATCGGGGTAACGTGCCGCCTCTCTCAACCTGTATGGACACACACGATACACACAGCGTTTATACAGTAGTTAATAGATAGCTGAGGAAGACTGAGTGATGCAGTCGAAAATTTCGGTAGGTGAAATTTATGAGTTGGAGAACAGTTTAAATTTTTAATAATGTAATTTACCAACTCAGATGAACTTTCATGCTGAAATAGATAACTCTGTTCAGCGTTAGTCAGTATCTACCGGGCTGAGATGTCCTCTCCACATCCTGAGAGAAACGCTAGTAACGCTAGTTTTACTATCGCCACGATAACGGTGAACACTAGCCTGGGTGACGTGGACATATACAGTCACAGACAGCAGTCAACAATGGGGAACCTTAAGCCCCTGTCACACATTCAGAACCTTCCCCCGACTAGCAACCAAAAAAACAACTAAGGTTGGCTGAAGTTCGGGAGCAGTCTGTCCAGATTTAAAACAGGCATACATTTCGACTAGAATAGAATTTGAGTTAAATTTGAGTCAAATTTCACTGCCAACCACGCTCGACCATGCCATAAAATGATGCCATACATATTCAAGCTAACCACCATCTTTGATCGCCAATCGTGAATTTTTAAAAACACAGTTGTTTTCAACATACAGCCTAACCCTTGTCCTGCTGGCATTCCTGGCACAATATTTTTCAATATTTTCATGTCTTAATTAGATAAAAAAAAACAATTTTTTTTTGCCCTGCAGTGGCATAGTTACTTCCGTATTCGTTGCGTTTCGCAGCGGTGTAATCCGTTGCACGAGAAGTAGCCCCAAATCGTACCTATGCAGGGTGTTATATAGATGGTACTGAATGTGCCGCGCAACATATGTTGCGCACAGCAGGACAAGGGCTAAGATACAATGCCGTATTTGATGTCTGTACTGACATTCCAAATCCAAGGTGTATTTTAGTCTTGATACATGTATGGCCTGTGCCTGTAACCAAACTAATCAGGTCAACCGTACGTGGTTTGGTTGCAGATATATGTGTTATACAAGTTACAAAGGCCTAATCCATAAAGGTAAAGTACAGTACAGTACTTCAGCAAATTAGTTTATTCCAGCACCGCTATCTTGTACACAGTAGCTGTAGTGCCCTGCCAAGTGTCATCTATTGTAGTGGTGTTTGAATTAAGCCTCAGAATTACTGTATTGCATGCAGGACACGAATTGACATTTGAGGTGGATACGGAGCTTAGCTCTAGCTGCGAGCTGTGCAATCAAACTTTCACAGACACATTTTACCTGTGCGCGCCGCGTTAGCTTCACCTTAAGGCCACAGCAAGTAATTTTATGGATGACATCAGCGCATGCATTAATTTTCGCCTGATTTTGGGGAAAAAAAAACAAGAAATTTGTCGCCCTCTGACAGTGGACAACATGCCGAAAGTGGAGAAAGATATTTGTTGGCTGTGTATATGTGATCTTCCGACTGAATCAAAACCATTTGTACAATGATTGAAATTATTTTTCATAGTTTTTCCGTGAGAAATGGATTTTGTAATAGTTGGCAGTAAACTTAGCACAATATAGGTATCATTTCTTGTTTAACAAGGTTTATGATGTCAAAATTTGAAAATGTAGGAACCTTGTTTTTTGACCCACCTTGTTTGTTTTTTCTTCCTATCGCATTAGATTTGGAGTCTGCAGAGGGTGTCATCCATTACATTTACTTGCTGTGTCCTTATATACTCGAGTGTGCCAATCTCTAAATGTCTGAGGCGGTGTTATTTCGAAACGGGAAAGGTAAAGGTTAGTGTCGGCAGCAAACCCACACTTGACGGGTGGATTATTGGACTTGGGATGATGTTTTTCATCTCGCTTCTTCTAGCGGGTATAGAAGATAAAAGTCATTCATCCGGGCCTCAAACACTCTTTCTGCATACATATCCTGCACCAGACAAATTCTACCTGCACTAAGAATATTTAAGATCATACTGGAAACTTTATTCTATTATTTCCTTTATACTTCATGAGTATTTATCGTCAAAACAGCAAATTAAAATCCATTTGCCAGGCAGTTACCTAGCGAAAAAAAGACCGGTACAAAAAAGAAAGTGTGATAAAAATGGCTGACAACAGGTCAAAAACAAGCCGAAACCTAAACCTCTGCTTGTATTCACTGTACCTGGGGTCATCGTTTGTATTATTTGCTAAGTTTGTGACAGGGAAGCAATAACAAGATTTTGAACTGAGCCTTTTACACACTAAACAGGCGATCTGAGGACACTAATGATACAACATAAAGCTGTAATTGCTGATACAAATGCCAAGAATACGTCAAAAATAAGCCGATACCTAAGTCTCTGCTAGGAGAGTAAACAAATCGTATTCACTCTGGGGGTATCGTTTTCCAAATTTGCACCAACAAGATGCATTGAGCCTTTACACACTAAAGAGGCGATGTGAGAGGACACTAATATATAAGATTTTAAGAGTCTCGATGTTGGAGACAGATTTGAATATATCTTTACATGTAATGGTCCCCACAACGCAAAAAAAGTATATATATATAAAGGAATGCTTTGCTATTAGAAAAAATACCGAAACTTGTGATTAGCCCACTCGACTGTAACACTTTATCAAAGACTATATCCCTTATTATTTGAATGATTATGATATAGATATGTTAGGTTTTATTCGACATTAGGTCTTATTCAACACACTTATTTTATTGTTGTTACTCTCTTTATGTAGTTTGCCATACATTGTACCATGTGCAATTGTCGTGCAATAAAGTTCTTCTTATTACTGTATTTGCGTGGTGTGTCGTGATAGATGTATGCAATTTTAGCGGGCTTTCAAGGATGTATCTGATCAGAGGCGCGAGATCAAACGCTAATCCCCTCTCGGCCAGCAACAAATCCATCAACCCGGCAATTCTCACATCAAGATACGCGGCGCTCTTTAGGCCACACCAAGTAAATTTTATGGATGACGTCCTTTGGAGACCCTAAATCTAATGCGAGTGGGCGAAAAAAAAACAAGAAGGGCCCTAAAAACAAGATGCCTAAATTAGAAATATACTAAGAGACGACAAATGTTAGGACACAAATTGAATGAGGTGACACAGTGTAACAAGCAAGAAGTCTTTTATTCATCATCAAAACAGTAATAAATCAGGTGGAACAGCAGTTGTCGCCCTGTCCTGTTTTCGCGTTACGGGTTTCTCGTCAATCTGACGATTTGGGGCACTGTCGTGACTCTTTGGTCATAGTTACAGGAAGCGGAATTTCTTGTTTTTTTTCAAGGAACATGCCAAAATCAATGCGCGCGTGGACGTCATCCATAAAATTTACTTGGTGTGGCCTTACAGGCAAAATGCACCTCTCGTGGCGAGATCACTCTTTCCAGACGCCACAAGTTATTCATAGGATTTCTAGCGTACTTGATCATGTGTCAATGCCTGTGTCAAGTATATGTACGCTGTGGGGAATTAGAGGAGCGGGCGCGCGTCAGAAAAATTCGTTCGGCATGGAAAATCTGAACTTGGTGCTCTGCTCGAAAAGTCGAATTTACTACTCTCCAAGCAGAGGTTGTGGGGGAATAATCGTTACCTTTTTATTTCTGGCCGTTTTTTTGTCCTGATCCCCACCACCCGTCGGTGGCCGCGGAGCTTCTCTGGCTAATGGATACTGCCTGGCCAATTTGATACTGTCTTTTTGCCACCGAGAGGGATCTGCTTTGGAGATTAGAATTTACCAATGGTAGTCAATGCCAGTGAAGTGGGGTAATTCTTACTTTGGTACATAGTACCAAACTTAACCATCCTGGTAGTTCAAGTCCGGTAGTTTCATTTACTACGGTACTAATGTTAGTTCCAGTACGGTCTACAGAGTAAATATCACCAGACTTTACTGGCAATTACTACCATTGGTGAATTCGACATTTCGTGCAGTGGTGACAACAAGTTCCACTCTACGATTTCAAATAGTTCTTGGAAAATACGATTTTTTTTATCACCTGAAATCTTGAAGGCATGGCTGTTTCATGTTCTGGGCTGGTATTACATACTTAGTAGTATGTCCACCAGTTTATATTAAGTAATTTTGGACATCATGCACAGTCTGGACATTCTACGTCTGTCTTCCAGCGACATTTACCGTAGGTTTGTTATCATTCCCGTAACACTTGCACCCCTTTCATAGAAATTCGGAACATATCCGAGTAGCGCAGTGAATTATGAGACAGCGATGTAGGATTGTACGTCGCACCTTTTTCCTTTGGAAATGAAGCCATACTGAGTAAATGTCAGCTTTTATTTTGTGATAAGATGCCAGGAAAGGGTAAAAGTCAGTATTCGCCCCAGGCGGGACTACCGAAGATACGCTACATTCATCAACCACCGTTTTCTTCGTTCCAAACCCTGCAGGCTAATATATGATGAATGTCTGCTTCTTTTCACGTATCCAACAGAATTAGCCCCCAGTCTTACAACTTATAACTTACATACTTCTGCATCTGGGAGATAAATTATGTGCATGGGCGGACGGGAAGGACGAAACAGTACTAATGTGTTTCTATACGCCTCAGAGCAAATTGAAAAGGGCCCAAGAAATGAATAAATGGGCCAGAATGACAACGAACATTTCGGATTCAATGGTACACGCTATTAAACAGAAATATTCTTGGTACAATCGGAAAAATAAGATGATAGTAGGTTGTCTCTTTCACAATAATATCCTACTCGCCCTGGCCTTGTATACGTATATGCAGCACTCGGATGAACTTTCATGCTGACCAACTCAGATGAACTTTCATGCTGACCACGGAACTATATATTCACGGTGGCGACAGGTGCAGGAAAAAGAAAAGTTGGTAACTGTAATGATAAGATCACGGTACAGAAGTGACAGTGAAAACAGTCAACATAACAGTGCAGTGAAAAAATCAGGAATTACAGTATATGACGTCCTCACTAACCGTGACGATACTGCTGATGTCATATACCTGGTCGTAAACCTTGTCGAAGCCGTTGTTGACGTACTCCCGCTGGGGGGCGCCTCCAGAGCCCTGCCACTCCTCGTACACTCGCTCGAAGTCTGGGGGAGGGGGGGCAGAAACAGATGGTGTGTATAGCAAAGGACAGTACTAGTAATAGGGCGGCTTGGTTGCCTTGGCATCTTATAACATGGAATTATGCCAGAAAAAAGTATCAAAAGTCATCTGAGTTTTAGACATGAATGGCAGGGTACTTAAGCCTCTAAAGTGGCTATCGTGAATATCAGAAACAAAAGGAAACCTGTATCTATTTGGCGAACCGGACAACGGTAATCTCCAAGCAGATCATACGGTGGCAGACAGTATCCATTGGCCAGAGGAGTGTCCATTAGCTTCGGTGGGAAAATGGATACTGTCTGGCAAATGGATACAGACTGGCCAATTTGACACTGTCTTACCCTCACCGAAAGATCTGCTCGGAGATTAGACAACGGGGAGTTTGGGAGGCCACATTTGGCTATGTGTATAAACAGGGGCTTCAGGCACATCTGTATCTTACCTGGAGGTATTGTGAAGTCTGTCGGCTCTTCCTTCCCGCAGGTTTCCTCTATGGCGTCGCAGGACGCCGACTGTCCGAGGTTCACCTGTGCACCTTTACACGAAGACGTTTGGCTGTGATATGTCTGCTGGCAGTCAAGAGAGTATCCCGAATCGTCCCGATCTAGATCCGTCAACAGGGGAGTCGTACTAGACGACTTCGGCAGCAAACACGACTTGTCCTGCGCGGTCGTCGCGATGTCGCAGTCGGAGTTCGCCGACCGAGGCGCGACCTCTCCCAATAGCGGCGCGACTCTCGACGCGCTCTCTCCGCCAATCAGAGGCGTGGAACTGGACGACCTTGAGAGGCATTCTCCCAGTGATTGACAGGTGGATGACCTTGAGAAGTCCCCGAGAAGAGGAGCAGTGCTGGAGGATGGAGAGATGCCAGGGTACAGCGGAGTGGCGCAGGACGACAGAGAGATGTCGGACTCGGAGGGGAACCCGCTGTCCCGCTCGTTCTGTTCCTTCAGAGGTGTCAGGCTGCCGATGTTGGTCAACGGCACGTCCTCTGTCTCCGGGGTGCTGGAACGATCAGAAGAATAACAGTATTGAAACATCCAACAAGAAATCGGAAATTTTCACATACTGCAACACTACGGGCGGGTAGAAACACGAAAATTCCTGGCGGACATACAGCCACTAGGCTAAAAGGTTCGTGACCCATTGGACTAGTCAGTTGGTAGCACTTGAAACTACATACCTAATGTTTCTTTTTTACGTCTATATAATATGTATTTTCCCTTTGGCTAGAGTCACGACCAACGTTAACGTTTTGATTTTTCTAGGACCTTACTTCCTGTGTCTGACGTTTTGTGGTTTGTGGTTAGGGAATTCCCTCACCCAGAGCCTTCCTCGCTACATTTATGATACAGTTAACTCACCATTGAGTTCCAGATACATTTGAATCTTCCTAATATTTCGCTTGTGGGACACGTCGGCTGCCACAGCTTCCAAAAAGTCAAACCAAAAAAGTTAAGATTGTATTCTGAATAGAATAATCAATTGTCATGTTGCAATTAGCCTCCGGGCATGAAGTTAGTGCAAAATAAACTTCCTTATTTGTTTACTTATTTTTGCATTTTGATAGTCATCAAAACCTGACCAACAAACCTTATGATGAGGCTCCTGGGGTTAAGAGGCTGACATCTTCCCCCAAAGATGTCCAAGGTCGGACGACTGGGCCTCTCTACTGTGGCCAAGGTCGTGGCCAGGGGTGGCGGCCATGACACATCCGGGTGCTCGGTGACGTGCTCGGTCACGTGATGATTAAACATCAGGGGGTCTCGGTGCATCGTCGATCACATGATAGCTCTATCTGCGGGGGGAAAGAGAGGATATTCCTGAAGTCAAATTTGACTCAAATTCGATTTGATTCATATAGAAAGGTAGGTGAGGTCTTAATCTGGTCAGACTGCTCCCGAACTTCAGCCAATCTTGGTCGGCTGGTGTTCTGGACTGGATTAGTTATTGGTACGTCCACCAGTTTGTTGTCATTTTGTACATCATGCACAGTCTGGACATTTTCCGTCTGTCTTCCAGCGACACCCCCTGTAGGTTGCAATGGCAAGCCACATTGTAATGGCAGGCCAATATATCATTGCCACTGTGCATGAATCAGCTTCAGCATGTGAGGTACATTTATTACCTAATATTTCCTCAAGCTCAATGCCTTAGAAAGATTCATACTGCAGTATCAAATGTCAATATCTCACGGAGGTCAAAAATCAATCAGCGTGTGGCATATGGGCCTAGGAAAAAATGTTGTGTTTCCTGTTTCCCGACCGACCCTAGAAAAACCTGCCTACCCTAGACTTCTATTTGGGGGGGGGGGTGGACGCCTGCAAGGGATATACATTTTTCGAGCTGGTTAACCTTTTCTAGCTCCATGACGCTCCATGCTATACTAGTGCTACTGACAAAGCGTTGTACAGTTGGTTTTCTAACATTGATATTGAAAATAAAAAGTGTCCGCATGCAAGTTTTACTTTGTTAAACTGTACTGTATAAGTTGGACCCCTGACTCCTATACAGATATCACTGAAGTCTAAAAAAAAAAGGAAAAAAAAGATAATCCCTCAGGACTGAAACAGGAAACACAACGTTTTTTTTCCTAGGCCTTACTTACCAACGTTGTTTATCGGGCCGAAACGAGAGGTTCACATTATTACCTCCATTGAGTCCTGCCACGGTAATTATCGCCGTAATTTGGGACGAGTCGTTTACGAGATCAACGCCATTTACAAGTCCGAGTTCGGAAACGCTGTCAGAGGCGGACAGGCTTCTGTGTCTGGACCATAAAATAAAATAAAAACACGCAGCCTTAACAGCGGAGATTAGGCCACAGCAAGTAATTTTTATGGATGGCATCAGCGCGCGCATTAATTTTCACCTGATTTGGAAAAAAAAAATATTTTGTTGCCCTCTGACAGTGATCAACATGCCGATATTGGACAAAGACGTCTGTTGCCATGCCGGAACGTTGATGGCAGATAAATATGAAAAGGGGAGACAAGGCTCTGATTCATTGTTTATTTTTCGGTGACAAATGGATGCTGTTATAGTTGACAGTAAGCGTAGCACAATCTGTTTACAATACTGTTTACCTTCACAGATGGCCTGCTCTATTAATTCTTACTCAAACACATTCATATATATGGTGACAAGAGGCTAAATCCCTCCTGCTATAAAATTGCAACATGATGTAACCCAACACTAGTTACCATGGTGACAGACGTCTGGTTCAGGTCATTGACCTTATTGGTTTAGAGAAGAAGAAGAGGAAAAATAGCAAAAACAATATATTTTCCTTCGGTAAACTTTTAAAAACACACACAGCCTTACAGCAGAGATTATGTGAGGAGTCGGAGGTTCCTACCACCGAAGCCTCGCGGCTCGCTGTGTGAACATTAATTTTCCACACTGCATTAGGAACCACATGTGGAAATGACTGATAAGCCGGAGGCAATGCGATGTTTCATCCCTAACAGAATTTGGCGAAGCTTTGGTGCTTTACAAAGGCTGTCAAGTTATGCACGCTCGAAAAACGACACCTCTCCCCTTTCACTTAAGTTCAGATTTCAGTTAATGTTGTGTGCGTTATGTTATTTTTTTGATTAAGACTCACACCTTTTGTTATGTTGGTTTTACTTTCATGTACATTTGTTTTGTTCTGTTCTGTACATTTGTTTCAGTGTAATTTTGTGACTCCAGGAAGAATAGATTTCATGTAAATCTAATGGAGATCTAATAAACAAACAATAAACAAACAAACAAACCCAGTAAAAAGGCAAGACCTATAAAAACCCATAGATGGGAACTATGAAAGCTGTAATGTATCCCCCGTATAAAAACGCCCGGGGCCGTATCGCTGACTCATTAGACTACTCTTAATATTGATGAATGCTACGGTCATAAAATCTAATTTCTCCGAGAATATGGCCCTGTGAGACTTCAGGGAAACCTTGTTATCAATATTTCTGAACATTAACAGAAAATGCTCATTAATTACGTCCTAGTAATAACATGCACGGGAGTCAACAACCTTACCATTATGAAGCAATCAGCGAAATTGGAGTAAAACTTAAATTAAAACCATTCGTCATTGGAGTAGATGATGGAATAAATTGATAGATTGATAGCCACTTGTCTATTGTGACTCTAGAACATGCAAACTATCTTTTTAGAATTAATAATGATAAAAACTTTATTGCAAATACATAGCCAATGGCTAATTGCCAGTACAAAGAACATGTAGGAACAAAAGAAAATACAATGGTAAGAGAGACTGCGTCTAACATTATACTACATTCTACAATATACATGTTACTAGATTTGCTGGGTTTGACTTCTTCTTTCGAGGCACTGGATTTCACATAGAACGGTAGCTGCTGTGCACTGGAGAAAACAGCATCGAATGACGGGCCATTTTTTTCTCTTGATACTTTTTTCACTGCAATTTTTGTAAGCAAACAAATAACACCCTGTACCCATCCCAACCCCGCAATCTTCGCCCCATAAAAATTCCCACAAGAGACGATGATTTTCAATTCAACAAAAGGTACCAATCTACGATAAATGCTGCCGCGAAAGTACTATACAACGTGTTTGGACTGAGAATAGGGTAACGATGTTTACCTTGCATATTCGCGCATTCACTTGTCATTAATTCCAAGCCATTAAATTAATACACGCGTTATTTAACTAACGAAGGGAGCGCGGGCCATTTCATACGATTTACGTTCATTAACAAGGCGAATAATTGGATGGCATCCAACCTGGGTACTTAGAGGCATATTCAGCAAGCGAAAGCATCACTGGGTATATCCCAACATGAAATACGCATTACCAAATACCTTCATCATACTGCGTTTTCCAGCCTATATCAATTCTAAGGCATTTCGTATAAAAATTGCTGAAGGCAATACAGCATTTCCCCTTGGAATCATGATGTTTGTTTTACTCTACATACATAGCAGCTTGCTTGTAGCGATTTTCTTCCTCCTATCGAGCTATTTCGTAACCCACCATATTTTCTCACTATTCGAGAAACAGAGGAATCTGTGGAAAACTTAATACGTACTCACCAGTGTTCCAGACAGGCATGTCTGTTGGAAGAGAAGTCTATCTGGTAAAGATTCATGTGTTCTGAACGTCCTTTCTGGCTAGGTGTAAGGGGAGTTCGGCTATCACTAGTATCAGTACAGCCGCCGCGCAAGCTACCGTGTGCCCGCCCGCTCGCCTTACCTTACCCCTCATGTTTAATGTATGACCAATTCATCACGATATGCAGCGTCATACATTCTGCCCTATCTGACATTAGTACGGATTACGTGGGCTGTATCAGGCTGTGGAAGAGCAGAATACGGTGACAGCCGAATAATACCGCGCCGCCACCTCAACAGTAAATCGCTGTGTCGCTATCTATCCTATTTGGCTAGCATTTGTAACGCTAGACTTGTTGAAAGTAACGTTAAGCCATCTGGCACAGCGTATAGGTTTTTATACCTAACTCTATCCTGCCGTCACTGCATCAATGACAAGGGTAGGGTAGAGAGGCATGTGTAACGATCCGTAGCATTTTCAATGGCGCCATACTCTATGGTGTACATAAGTGTTACATGCCATAACATTTACACATACATGTACAGACAGTAGTAACGCTACTACCAATGAGTAGTGCTGTATGTGTGTTGCAATAATGACAGATATCTTTAAGCCTCTGTCACATATAGCCAAATATGGCCTCCCCAACACTGCCGAACTCCCCCCAACCATGGTTAGGAGTAGGTTGGGGGCAAGGTCGGCTGGTGGTCGGCAACTGTTTTGCTGCGCCAGCCGAATGTTTCTAAATGTTTCCATCAACCGGGTGTGGATGGGAGGTTCGGCCATGGTTGGCTGGTGGTTGGCTGGTGGTTGGCTGAGGTTTGAAAGTGGATCGGGACGTGATCTTTCAATTCAAATTGATTCGATTCGTATAAAAGGGTAGGCATGGCCTAAATCCGGTAGTCTCTACCAGACTAACTACGCTGGCTATACATAGGGAGAATATTTGCCAGGGAGTTTGGCCGCCTTGTAGTTTTGACTGGCTTCGGCCGGACTTCTTTGGCCAATTTTACTCTCCTTTTTTGTCGAATTCTACGATCCGTATTCCCGTAGAATGGCCTGGTGGAGGCTATAAATCCGGTCAGACTCCTCCCGAATTTCATCCAACCTTGGTCGGATGGTGTTTGAGGAAATACGTACCGCATTGCCTTGAAGAAGCTCTTGTATAAAACGGCATAGAATTGATATAGGCTAGAAATGTTGTGCCTCCTATGGTGTTATTCTATGTTGGGAAATATCCAGTGATGCATTCGCTTACAAGGTTCTGAATGTGTGGCAGGGACTGTATAAAAAAACTTAGCAAACTTCGACACGCAGTTGGACACAGCAAATCCATCTGTATTCCACATGTTGCGACTGTCTTTTACAAAACGTCATTCATCTTTGCATGGACATAGAACTTTTATAGACCACAATTTTGGTTATATTTTGTCGCCTCTATAATAATGCACACCCACGTGAGGAGGGAGAGAGACGTATTAAACTTTATGGGACAAACTAAAGTGACGACCACATCCACTTTAGCTCTCACGTTAACAGGGTTTTACGATTTATGACAGGAAAATATATACCCAGTACGATATTACAGTATCAGTGGGCTGATATGGCCACCTGTAGATACGCCCATACGACATCGGAAACCTACAAAAACGTAATGAAAGAAATGGCCGTAAAAACGTGCATCAAGCATGTCTAATTGGCTCTCTGGGATGTTTGTCACGAAAATTGTGATGAAACATGAACCAAGTGGGTGTACATTTTTACGACTTTAAGCTACAATATGTATCCATGAAAATTCATCTGTGTTGGTAGTAATCATAGTAAAAAGTTTAACTTTATTCCAACACACAGTTTACAGAGAGATCAAATTTTCAGCGACCACTGTCGCCTTCATCACGCTGTGAAGATATTGGTCATTAATTATCCTGATGAAGGCGACAGTGGTCGCTAAAAATTTGATCTCTCTGTAAACTGTGTGTTGGAAAAAACTTTTTACTACAATATGTAACATTAAGACTATGCAAAAGGTACATTTTCTCGTCATTTATTATCTGTGTTGGTAGTAATCAAGGTAAAATCTTGAACTTTATTCCAACACAACGAGTAAGACACCACTTTCTGGTCTACAAAGTATATAAGTTGAGTCAACCCTACTCCATTGCGTATATTATGTGCTATTATTCAGAAAGTGGAGGTGCCAAAATATGACGCCCTACGAATGCATTTAATAGCTTGAAACACAGCAGTAGCCATGTTTGTTTACCTTCTGGTGGTACCGCAAACCGAGTGCACCAAATGTGGGCTGTTTTAGCGCAAACCATAACTGCCATATATGTGAAATAATTGCACAAACATGTTGAACAATTGAAGTATACTGCAATCACACGAGGATAATTTAAGTAAAATATTTCAGTTTTTAGTGCAGAAACGTTACATAATCTATGTCTCCTATTGCTTTACATTACTTTCTTTGACACCATACAAGCAGTTCGCCTCCGGGTGATGTTGGAAAAAAAACTATCATTATTATTCACCCGCAAAGTTTGAAGTGATAACTACTCCTGGGCGTGCTGCGATAGCGGCATGTTCCCCTCGAGCGTAAACAAACACCCAGCTGTAGCAACATGCCATTACCATAGGGCCATGCTGATTTGACTATGTGGATGCCATCCTCTGGCTATTGTCGCTCACCTGACTTTCATTAGCGTACATAGTCCAGTGGTTAGGGACCCTGTCTCTGGACCAAGAGGCTGGGAGTTCGAATGCTGTACATAGCGTCTGTCTTCTCTGTCACTACCAGTTGGATATTATTCCTCTGGGAACCAACCCCAAAACTGATGCGAGCGTGCGAATAAAAACGTTTGGCAATAAAGTTGTCTCCATTTCTTAACATTTTCTTCTTTTCCTTTGGAATTGATTTTGGCATTCTATGACATTAGTATCGTTATCATTTGAAACTTTATTTACTTTTCTATTTGACCGCATATTTTTGCTCATTTTGCTGCTGCTTTGTACAATTTACAGTATGGTCGAAAAACTTTTTTTTCTTTTGAAACGAACAAAAATTCAAGAGCGCGTGGATGTCATCCATATAATTAAATCAACACAGCCTTATATGTGCGTTACAAGCGACACCCTGGAGCCGTGAAAATCAACAATCCAAGTGATGACGGCGTCACATGACGCCAGTATGCCCATAGGCCAGTACTAAACTTCAATAGCCTCCTCCGCAGGCGTTCATGGTGTGGTGGGAGATTTGGGGGGGGGGGGGCTGATTTCTAATTTGCATTATTTTCTGATTGGCCAGGTTTTCTGAAACGGATGCGCTTCTCTGAAACGTTCCAGGGGAGGCTGTCAGGTGAAAAAACTTGGTCAATCAGAAAATAGTGCAAATTAGAAGAAGAACACCTTAATTGCAAGGCAATTGTACAAGGTACACAGCAACTATTGAACATAGCAAAAAGCCAAAGGTATAAAGCATCCTAATTACTAAGACAGGAAGGCCTAGTATATGTATAATATAATAATTTGTTTCGATATGTTTTCTAGCCACAAACAGATAATTACCTATTTTTGCATTGTGGAATTTAAAGATACATTCAACTCCGTCTGCAGCATCGAGTCTCTTGAAATCTGTGGTACTTGATTCTGATTCGAGAAATGTGAACAGCTTGTTACATAAAACATCATCAATGCCCGCCCCCCCCCAAAAAAAAAACTCACCAGGAAAGCCTGCAATGGAGGCTATACTAAACTGCCGACGCGACTGCCACTGATAAAGAAAACTGCCATTTAAAGTGACACTTTAGAACGTTACGATCATCAGTTTGATGAGACTGAAGGCATCAAGGCAATGTCTATTGGCAATAACTAATTAACGAGATCATACATTATTTTTTAGTTTGATTAGATATAGGGTTAATGCCCGAGTCTGTCTCCGGAATGCGTCTTTTATTGTCCCACTGGTATAAAAAGTATGTAATATCTATAACAGTAATCAGGGCAACGACCTTTTTGTCGCTTTTTGATGTATGTTATCATTCGACTTAACCGTTGTGTGCAGAGGAAGTGTACATTGGGGTAACTGGAAGGACCTTTCGTCAATGGTTGGATGGAAGAACACAAAAAAGCACAAAATCTCAGAATTAAAACGTCACGCACTGTAGAAAAAGGAAAAAAAATAAGCAGTGACGAACCACATAGCCTGGAACAACTGTGTAGTAGACTAGAAGGGGGCCATGGTAACAGACAGAGAGGACAACACATATCCGATGGATCAAGGAAAAGGAAAGAACACTGTAACAGAGTTTTAAGCTAATTCTACCTGACCTAAGAACAATGGTGCAGTTACACATGGAGAAAAGTATCGTGGGGTCGTGTGGCGCAGCGGCAGCGTTCTCGACTCGGAACCAGAGGCCCCGGGTTCCACTCCTGACTCCTGACATGCCACCGATCTTGTGCATGCCCTTAATTGGGAAAGGCACTTTACACGGTATTCCACTACAAAATGAGTATTGTGTTGTCCCCTGAGTTGGTGGCGGCATAACTATAAGTTGAAAAAAACTTGAGTGTGCCGTCACCATGTCTTGTGATTACATGTTGGAATATAAAAAAAGGAAGATAAGCCATTGCAATGGAATTATTGCACTTCAATGCAACGATTTAAATCATTGATCTGTTTCAGGCTTTTATGTTTGTCCAAAAAGTATCAGTCGCGAGTCACCACATACAACGTAAGCCATAAAACACATGTCGGTTCACGGGGGTTCAAAGGATTTGTGTCGTAAACACACAGGTCAATGGTCGAGGGAAATCAGGGGCCAATCAAGGAAGCTAATTAATCATTCAAAGAGCCCCGCTGATTAATAGGTCAACAGACCCTTTCCCAAATTATGTGTAACGACCCTACTTTGATGAATCACAATTTTCCTTCATCAGCTATTCTATGCGAATGACTAGAATACAAAGAAATACAACTTATCAATACTAGTAGAAAAGTAACATTTGCAGAGCAAATGCACAATGTTAACATTTACATGGTCTAGCCTAAAATAAGTAAAAAAAAAACTACTGCTCTGTTTTATTTCTGTTATTTTAAAACACATTTACACACGCAAACACACATACATATATTGTGAGCAGCCCCTCAAACTCTCTCCAGTTACAAAATGTAACCCTACACCACAGGGTGTGTGCTACAACGCCAGTTACCATGGTGACAGACGTCTGTTCCAGGTCATTGACATTATTTGTTTGGAGAAGAAGAAGAGGAGGAGGAAACTGGGCAAAGCCATATGTTTCCTTCTGCAAAGGTAAACAATACAATCTAACGTTTAACTGTTCGTTTAACTGTTCGTTTTGGATGGATGAACCCAAAAAGAGAGCGTTGTACCCCCCACGAGAGTATTCTGTCTGACATGGGTCAATGCAGTTAGGTCACACCAGCTGGCTGTATCACACCGAACGACTTGTTACACCGATTACGTTGGTATCAGGATCAAACCTCTCCGATTTCCGGTTCGGTTATTTGATCAGCCATTTTTTTGTAACGGAAGTTGCATCTGATTACCCTCCTCTCTAACATCCATCCGTTCAAAACCATTGTCACCGTGGCCATTACCAGTTACTCTAAGGTTGCAATGTTAGATTCAGATTTTATAGATCTATTAAGAAGCGTGTACCACCACAGTGAGCGCACATGCGACAACCTCCTCTATAGAAAAACGCCCGTAAAGAGGGTTTACAATCGAATAGGATCATTGTCAAGGCCAACGGCAACGTCAACGCGCGGAATGCTAAAGTAGGAGTATTGACTCTGGAATGCCCTCTGGAATATCAAATATGGAGAAGCACGTCCGTTTGTAATCAATATTAACCCTGTACAGGGCTGGAAATACTGGGTGCATGTGCACCTTAGTGCACCCAAATTTGGAGCTGTGCACCCAATTTTTTTTCTGTGGGTGCACCACCAGTGCACCCAAATATTTTCGTTGGTTTACGTATTATAATGTTAAATGTATTGTAGTATACAGCATATTCGTAACATCTAAGTGTTAGAAAAATAACAAAATCATTGTTATGACAATTTCTTAAGAAATAAAACATAAATAGTTTTTAATTCTTAATTTATCTTACATGGTGCACACAAAATTTTTTGTGCACCCATTTTTTTAGGTTAGGTGCACCAGTGTACCTATTCCCAATAAGACTGGCAATGAAAACATACATTGCCATGGCGACGGTGGTTGCTGTTAGGGTTATTGTTTGCATGGCACTGCCATCATTTCATGATTTTGAGCAAGACAGATACAGTGCACTCCTCCCCTGAGTGTATAGTGAACGAGCCCCGGGGTCAAAGAAAGTAGGGCCATCCGTGGTAGACAGGTCTTCCCAAGGGTTTCCAGGAATGTGGGCATAGATGTGGGTCAGAGAATGCCTGTGGACATTCCGCATGACTGTGGACAAAATGCCTGTACAATTCCTAGAATTCTTGCGAATTGCACACAATACTGTACCATTAGGCTCCTCCCTGAGACGTCGCCAAAAATGAATTTCGAGCCCTGCTGTACTATAGAGCGGAGTATACGGAGTGAGATATGTGCGTAAAGTGATAAGAATTGGTGTTGCAGGATTGATGTTTGCAGCAAACCAAAGCTCCGATATGGATATGATGACATTGAAGTAAAGGCTTTATGTTTTGTGCACTCGTGGCACCCAGGCGTATCGTTCTTTTCACATCGGGGAAAGCAGGATTAAAATTCGATTCTATTTGCGTAAAGAAATTGCGTTGACCTTGGTGTGGTCTGGATAATCTCTCTCCTTGGCGTCTGTAATGAAATGGACATTGCGTCTGGTACTGAAAAATATTTCCTTGAAACTTGAAACAGAAACTAGAAAGGTAACATTTGCAAAGCAAATGCATAATGTTCACCCTCGCATATGGTCTGCTCTGTTACTCAAACACATTCATATATATGGTGACAAGTCTAAATCCCTCCTGCTATAAAATTACAACATGATGTAACCCAACAATAGTTACCATGGTGATTACGCCTGGTTCAGGTCGTTGACCCTACTTGGAGAAGAAGAATTGAGTCGATGAAGAAGAAACAGTAAAACATAACAAGAAAAATATAAAACTCAGATGTCAAACGTTTGAATCCTATCATGTTTTCCTTCGGTAAACATAACAAGAATGTAACCAAAACTTTCAACATTTCCTGGAGGTATGGAATCTACGATTTCTTGCTCCAACAGAGATAGGAAAGACGAATCCTCCCCAGAACGCGGCTTGACAGGACCGCTATTTCTGGAGGGCCGTCCCGCCCGCCTCTATATTTCCACTATAGATTTTTCATTTGATTTCATGTCCAGTTTCCCATGAGTGCTAACCCCCGCGGGCGTGCTGCCCAGGCCATTTGTCGATTTTACATCTCATTGTGCGAGAGGGAGGGGGGAACTCTGTCAGGACGATACAGATAACCTTTATTGTAAAGAAAGAAAGTGAACTCGGACCAGTTTTTTCACTGAATAGCTTATGCTGAGGTCACATTTCCAAACCGTGTGGTAGTCTTATGGAACGAAAATATGGTATAAAAGACAACAACGCCCCAAAAAGTTGAAAAAAATACTAATGGAACTATTTGCCTATATGCTTCATAAAAATTGTTGATTTTGTGTTAATCGAAACAGCCCGGCCGGGCTCCGGCTTGGAAATGTGACCTCAGCATAATCTCCCACTGGTCGTAATATTCATGCCCTATCGGACTAAGCACAGGTAAACAGATGCAAAGGTATATACATGTTTGTAGTACAGACAGGACTACTGATACTAATATAACCACTTTAGCTCCAAAATACTCTAATACAGAGATTCGACTTCTAGGGGGGGGGGGAGTTCCGTCAGAACGATGATGCGATGTGTTCTGTCAGTGAAGGTTAGACATCCAGGTAAATAATAAGATACGCCAAAAAGCAGTAACTCAAGTAACTGGATATGATTTTGGAAACGATCAGACGTTTCAGGTAGCATCCACTACTCGTCAGTGACACTAGAGACTTGCAGGAGAAAGCTTAAGGCAGGTTTATAAGCACGAACTATTGATTGATTGATATGCACATAAGTGAAGAGCAACAGGAGCTATTTGACTAATTCGCATGATCCTTGTCTTGACTTTTAACTTTTATTTCCTTTTGGGCCTCAAAAAATTGTCTTCACTTACTAGTATTTCCATATTAACCTTACTGGCTGTTATCGGAATTTCTTCAGTTCGCTCCTCTGTGTCTTGTCCTCTGCAATCAGCCTTAGCTCTCATAGTTTTTCGCTATTCTTAGATAAGTTCCTATCCCTTTGTTATTTAGAGAGAGGTCTGTATGCAGAACACGTAATAGATCTGTGCAGTGCCTTCGGTCAAGACACACTTCCTAATGTTATAGCTGATTGATTATGCCGGCCTCCCCCCGTTAACACAATTAAACAGAGTATAATCCATTTCTCTTCCTTCGGGCTTAATAGTATTACGTGAAGAATTAAGTTTTGTACAGCATCAGACTGGAAGTTGCCAAGCAGTCTTTCTATAGTGCAGGGAAAATTCAGTCATGACGTCAACATGATCTAAAGGCGCGGTCACATTTCCCAACCCGGGGCCCGGGTGGGAAGTTGTATGGAAAGAAAATTATGATATAAGACAGCAAAACACACACACAAAATTTAGAAAATTAACAACGAGCACTATTTGTGTATACTCTTAGTACAAACGGTTATTTTTTTTGTTCACGCAAACAACCCGGCCGGGCCCCGGCTTGGAAATGTGACTGTGCCCTAACGTATACATCTGTAACCAGCTAACCACCTGCACGAAACCCGTAATGTATTATACATAGCACTTCGGCAGAACGTCTCATATAAGGTCGTAATAGCGCATATAAGGTTAACATCCTGTCTGTAGTTTCCAAATGTTATGTTGGAAAAGATGTCCTCTGCAACAGGCAAAATTCTGATGCAACGTTGACCAAAAATCCACCGAAAAGCGTGAAAATGTGGGGTTCTGCGCAGGCGCAGTACGTTCTGCCGACGTGCTCTAACCACCCACATAATGTAACATCCTTAGATTTATAGGCAATTTCAATGCAATATTTCAGGGTGGCAAAACAACAAAAATATTCTGGACGAGAAAATCTGTCTGATATTGACATTTACTGCCATTTCTCAGCTGTTCATTTTTGCCACCATTTCATACTTGCAATAGACCACGAACAAGCTCTCTTATTTTGGGGTACCACCAATAAATAGCTAGAACCAGCCTATGATACTAAATAAGCAACCGTTTTCCGACAGTATGATCGCATTTTTCCCTCACAGATAGTAGTATTCTATGGTATATGGTTAATTCGACTCACCACATTTAAAAGTATCAGAAACTAGAAATGTAACATTTGCGAAGCAATTCCATAGGTTTACCTTCAACCACATTCACTCATATGGTGACAAGAGTCTAAATCCTCCTGCCATAAAATTGCAACATGATGTAACCCAACACTAGTTACCATGGTGATAGACGTCTGGTTCAGGTCATTGAGAAAAAGGGGAAACAGAGCAAAAACAATATGTTTTCCTTCGGTAAACATAAATAGACTATGGAAACCTAGTTTTGAAGCCCTGAAGTCGCTTTGGGATGCCTTGACCCGTCTTGTGGTCATGAAGAATTTCACGTGAAAGAAATTCCAAATCCGTAAGGAAAGCGAAGCGCGCCATTAAGGGCATCAATTGCCAGAAAATCCGTGTCATCAAAACAGCAAATAAATTAGATCGACCCTCGTGAGTGCTGCTGTACAAGAAATCGATCAGAGGAAATCCTTTTTATCCTGCCGCGACCTCGGGCGTTTATCAAGTGTGTCTCCGAACTAGAAAACTTCCCACCAAAGGGAATATCTAAATATCTAAATGTATTCATTCATTCATTCATACATTGTATTAGTTTCCTGTGCAATATTTTTGTTTCTGTTAATTCATTTTCAACTACTATTATATGATATTCTCATGATATTCATTTATTTGTATTAGTTTTTGTAATTATATTTTTATATATCCTTTAATTATTTTCAATTATCATATTAATTTTATGACTATCATTTGTTAATTAAGTTAGCAAGGAGGGGGCCCTGTACAAGCCCCGAAGGCTTCCTATTTATCATATCAACATTTGCAAATAATTATTGAAAGAATCATAAAAGAATTCTATAAACAAACAATATGTGAACACCTTGCACTGCACTGCACGAAAAGCTTGATTTACCAATAGCAGTGAATACCAATAGGTATTGCATATTTTGTAAAGTAGTACCGGACGTAACAATGGTAGTAAACAAAAATCAAGATTGGTAATTTCACTTTACTACAGTTGTTGAGTCCGAATTTACCGAACTTGACTTTAATTTACTACCATAGTAAAGTCCTGTACAGTAAGCATTACCCGACATTACTACCATTGGTAAATTAAACTCTTCATGCAGTGTTAGATAGATACCGAATTTGTCTGGAAAAAGTCTACTTCGAAGCCTACAGGGTGCAGATTTTCGAAGTGTTAATTTATCACGTCCATATTTTAATATTTTTACGCTTTTGGCAACACCAGTATGGTTTTGACATATCTCCTACATGCACAGCGTCACATTTTGTTGAAAATTATAGGAAACAACATCCAATAAGCTTGTAATTGTATAACACTGGCGTCGCATCAAATGATACGTCTTGCTTCTGAACATAAGTCATGTAACTCTAGATCAGGAAATCTTTGAAATTCTTACTGCTTCGGCACTTTTCTCTTCAATATTGTATTCTCTTCAAGCTTGTATAACACTGACATCACATCAAATGATACGTCTTACTTCTGAACATAAGTCATGTAACTGTAGATCAAGAAATCTTTAAAATTCTCACTGCCTTCGGCACTTTTTCTCTTCCATATTGGTGTTGTCATTGCCGCCTTAAAGTGAGCAATGTCCGGATGTGTACGCACTTCCGCCTGCCTCAAAGACGGAATGTTCCAACTCATCACTTCCAGGTTTTTTATATTCTATCATGTAATCACAAGACGTGGTGACGGCACACTCAAGTTTTTTCAACTTATATTAATGCCGCCACCAACACAGGAGACGATACAATACTTATTTTCACCTGAGCGAAGTGGGGAAAGTCGTGTAAAGTGTCTTTCCTAAGGCCACAAGATCGGTGACATGTCAGGACTCGAACCATGTTTCAAATGTCCTCCTCTCAGGAAGAAATCGGCCGTATCAATAACGCATTTCGCCAAAAAAACAGTTACTCAAGCAACTGGATATGATTTTGGAAGCGGTCAGACGTTTCAGCTAGTATCCACTAGCTTTCTTCATTGACTGAGAGACCAGAGGAGAAATGCAGCTTTTTGGCGTATCGTATTACCTGGATGTCTAACCTGTCGACGTAGCAATACATTTCCTTCCTGGGAAACGCCGTGAAACGCCAGACCTGAAAACGTGACGTTGATATAAAGGAGTTATCAAATTCCAATCGCGGGTCCTGCAATTTTAGGCTATTTATCGGGGTTTCTCTTTTGAACTTGAATCTTTTTTCACACAAACCTAACGCAAATTCCAGTAAAAAAGAAACCCCGATAAAAAAAAGCCTAAAAACACGTCAAAAATAAGCCAAAACTCAAACCTCTACTTGGAGAGATACAGGCCGATTGTTAGAAAGGTTTTTGAAACGTTTATTTGTATCCCCCAACGGCCGACGAGGAAGAAATCAACAACGCATTTCCTTCCTGGGAAACGCCGTGAAACTCCAGACCTGAAGACGTGACACTGATAGAAAGGAGTTATCAAATTCCAATCGCGGGTCCTCCAATTTTAGGCTTTTTATCGGGGTTTCTTTTTTGAACTTGAATCTTTTTTCACACAAACCTAACGCAAATTCCAGTAAAAAAGAAACCCCGATAAAAAAGCCTAAAAACTCGTCAAAAATAAGCCAAAACTCAAACCTCTACTTGGAGAGATGCAGGCCGATTGTTAGAAAGGTTTTTGAAACGCTTATTTGTATCCCCCAACGGCCGACGAGGAAGAAATCGCCCGTATCAACAACGAATTTCCTTCCAGGGCCTAGGAAACGCCGTGAAACTCCAGACCTGAAGACGTGACACTGATATAAAGGAGTTATCAAATTCCAATCGCGGGCACGGCAGGCGGATTGAAGTGGGGCCCCGCGCTCAGCGTACCAAGACCCGGCGGAGCCAGAACGTGACCTCCCGCCACATCGCCTTTTCATTAAAGTGGACCTAATTTCAAGCAACAACAGTTCGCGATCGCGCAGAGTCTCGCTACTGGTATTCTGCCGTATCCTCGCGATCTGTTCTTCGGCAAAAGTGTTGTGTGGAAGGGCAGAGGTGGTTACAATCTACTGGGCACGTTCTGTTATTAAATCTAACAACGTGGTGCATGGAGCTCACGTTGTACCATACACAGAAATAGAAGAACCAACTACTGGTGGATGTACCAAGTACTGACTACCTAATACCAGCTCAAAAAAAAAGAACAAGAAATTGTCATGCCTTCATGTACGGATGTATCAACCAAGGATTGAGGTGTTCAAAAGCTCATTTTCCCTAGAACTATCGTAGAGTGGAACTCGCTGTCACCAAGCACAGTAGGGAAATCCTCACTAGATAGCTTTAAACGATGTTTAGGTTTATATGTTTAAAGTTTAGATGTGACAAGTTGTTCGATGTAATGTAAACAGCTGCCACCGTGCTTGCAAAGCTGGTGCGTTACACCAAATGGCAGTTATACTGGGTATACAGGTACAGATACAGATATCTAATGATGACATTTTCACACGGTCATTTTGAAACGTCAAACCCCAAACGTTGACGCTCATTTTCCTCTTGGACGTGAAACAACCCGCTTTTTGGCAGCCGACCTGGATGAGAACTCAACAGTCGAAGACATTCTTCTCAAGAAATCAATAAGAAGTACTCAGGCATTATGGCTACTTCTATAACCATATGTTATTTTTCTGACATTTGGTGAGTCCTACCCTGAGGATGTAACCGCCGAGTAAAGAGATTCTTTTTACACAACCAAATGTTTTATTCACAGTCGACATTTCAGTGACCGTCTGTCACCTTCCTCAGGGCAATTCTGACTGGTTCACATTGCACAGCAGCACAGGTAATGCTGCTATAGAAGCATTCCCAAACGTACAATATTTACATATCTACACATATACGTGGGTACAGGGAACTGTATCTACACGGTCCCAAACCCACAGGCAATGTCAGAATTGCCCTGAGGAAGATGACAGATGGTCACTGAAACGTTGGCTGTGAATAAAAGACTTGGTTGTGTAAAAAGAGTCTCTTTACTCAGTAACTTACTAAGGCCACACCAAGTAAATTTTATGGATGACGTCCGTGCGCGCATTGATTTTGGCCTGTTCCTAGAAAAAAAAGCAAGAAATTCCGCTTCCTGTAACTATGACCAAAGAGTCACGACAGTGCCACAAATCGTCAGATTGACGTGAAACCCGTAACGCGAGAACAGGACAGGACAACAATTGCTGTTCCACCTGATTTATTGCTGTTTTGATGATGAATAAAAGACTTCTTGCTTGTTACACTGTGTCACCTCATTCAATTTGTGTCCTAACATTTGTCGTCTCTTAGTATATTTCTAATCTAGGCATCTTGTTTTTTAGGGCCTTTCTTGTGTTTTTTTCGCCCTCTTGCATTAGATTTAGGGTCTCCAAAGGACGTCATCCATAAAATTTACTTGGTGTGGCCTAACCTGATGAAACTATTTACAGATATAACCGCCTCTCATGCACCCCCCCCCCCCGCTATTGTACGTGTATACAATTCTAGGAAAGCACGATCTCATTGGGGATGCCTTAATGGAAGTCGTGCTAACAAAGCATTAGGCAGCAAATACACAATAATCTAGTCTTGCAGAAATCAATGGGTACAATGGGAGACTGCGGGGGTGAGAATTAATGGCTCTTCCATCTTGGAAACGGCTCGATGTTGCAGACAGAGACATGGGGTTGAAACATTTTGTTATTTGCTGTTTTGTTATTATTATTTGCCATTGTCTTTTTTGTCAGTGGTGAGACTATAGCTAATATCATCAATTTGCTCATCACTGTGTCTTGTACGTTGCTTAATACATACATGAAAAGGTTGTTTTAAAAGACGCTGATATCTAACTTTAGCCCTGAACTAAATAATATTACTGATATACCTGAAAACCTAATATTTTTGTCCATGTAATACACTTGCCTATGAAACGTTCGGTATCTTGGAAGTGGCTCGATTGAGACATGGGTTGAAACATGAAAAGGATGTTTTAAAAGACGCTTAAAGTACCCCTGGACCAAATAATATTATTGATATACATGAAAACCTAATATTTTGGGCCAGCTAACATACCCAAAAACCTTAAGTGTATAGTCATTTGACATGACTATCTATAAAAAAACGTTTGACATCTTGAAAGCAGCAGATCGAGGCATGGGTTGAAACATGAAAAATGATGTTTCAATAGACGCCGACACTTAACTAGCCCTGGACCAAATAACATTATTGATCTCCCTGAAAACCCTGAATTATAGCCATCTTATCTGCTTCTCGTTTAATCGTTTGACAATTTTAAAATCGCACAACCTGTTACAAATACACGAAAGGCGCTAACCAAAAACATATCTTAAAAACGCCATGACGCTGGAACATTCAAGAGAAAAAAAACGTTGCAGGCATCTCTATTCCTTTGAAAAAAACGAAGCATCGACGGGGAGATTTGTGACCGATCATTCGTGACCTGAAGGATCGTTTAATAAAGGAAATCCCAGACTGTAACATGGGATTACGGTGCTAAGCCTATCCTTCGGCGTGTCAACTCTTTAAGCCTCGACTATCTAGGCCTATGTCCCACTTTAAATGTCGTGGTTACCAGTAGGGTCACATGTACAATACAGATACAGCCTGATAGTTAAAATGGTTTTTGAAGTGTTTATTTGTACCCCCCCCCCCAACGGGCCTTTTAGTACATCTTAAATACGCTCTGGCATTGGAACATTCATAAGAGAAAAATATTACTGTTCATTCACAATCCCTTTGAAGAAACCGAAGCAAAACCAAATATTGACGAGATTTGGTACCTGACGAATCGTTTAATAAAGTAAAGCTCAGGCTGTAACACGGGCTTAAGGCGCTAAGTCTATCCTTCGGCGTGTCAACTGTTCTGAGCCTCGGCTATCTGGGCCTATGTCCCACTTTAAATATCGTGGTTACCAGTTGCGTGACATGTACAGTACAGATACAGGCTGATAGTTAACAGGGTTTTCGAAGTGTTCATTTGTACCCCCCAACGGGCCTTTTAGTACATCTTAAATACACCCTGGCATTGGAACATTCATAAGAGAAAAGTATTTACTGCTCATTCAGAATTCCTTTGAAGAAACCGAAGCAAATTCAAATATTGACGAGATTTGTGACCTGAAGAATCGATTAATAAAGGATAAATAAGGCTATAAAATGGGATTACGGCGCTAATCCTATCCCTCAGCGTGTCAACTGTTTTAGGCCTCGGCTATCAAGGCCTATGTACCACTTTAAATGTCGTGGTTACCAGTAGCGTGACATGTACAGTACAGATACAGGCTGATAGTTAACAGGGTTTTTGAAGTGTTTATTTGTACCCCCCACACGGGCCTTTTAGTACATCTCACCCTGGCATTGGAACATTCATAAGAGAAAAATATTACTGCTCATTCACAATTCCGTTGAAGAAACCGAAGCAAAACTAAATATTGACGAGATTTGTGACCTGAAGAATCGTTTAGTAAAGGAAAGCTCAGGCTGTAACATTGGATTACGGCGCTAAGCTTATCCTTCGGCATGTCAACGGTCTTAAGCCTCGGCTATGTCCCACTTTAAATGTGGTAATGCCTAGGTCACATTTCCAAACCGGGGCCCGGCCGGGCTGTTTGTATGAACGAAAAACTAACAATTCACATCAAGAATATACAGAAATAGTGCCCATGATTATTATCGAAAACGTTTCTGTGTTTCCTTGTCTGTGTTTCTGTGTTTCCTTTTATATATTTTCCGGGCCCCGGTTTGGAAATGTGACCTCAGCATAACATGCGCAGCGTCACATGTACTTAACTAGCCCTGGACCAAATAATATTATTGATATATCTGAAAACCTAATACTAGTATTTTGGGCCATCTTATATGATTATCTCCGAAAGCATTAACATGGCTGTAACATGGGATTAAGGTGCTAATCCTATCCCTGGGCTTGTGAACGATTTCAAGCCTCGACTATGTCCCACTTAATGTCTTGATAACCAGCAGCTTAACATGTACAGATACAGGCCGATAGTTAGAAGGGTTTCTGAAGTGCTTAATATGTGTATCCCCCAACGGGTCTTTTACGGTGCTAAGGTAAACATATCATCTTAAAAACGCTCTGGAATTGGAACATTCAAAACAGAAAAAATCCCTTGCCGTGTCAACTGTTATAAGCCTCGGCTATATATGTTCCACTTTAAATGTCGTAGCTACCAGCATCGTGACAGATATAGGCCGATACCAAGCAGAGGTTTAGGCTTGTGTGCTATCTGGGTTTCTTTTTTGGAAACCCAACGTGAAAAAAAGAGTCCAGTGCAAAAAAGACACCCCGATAATAAAGCCTAAAAACACGCCAAAAATAAGCCAAAACCCAAACCTCTGCTTGGAGAGTAATACGCCGATAGTTCGAAGGGTTTTCCAAGTGCTTATTTGTATCCCCCGACGGGCCTTTTACGGTACTGAGATGATGGACGACCTTTTGTGGGGTCAACTTATCCAGAATTGCAGCGGCTCTATGTACAGGTCAGGTCATCTCATAACCTCCATTCAATGTAATTCTCGCAAACGTGGATGTGGGTGATGGCTTCAACATGGCATTTGACTTCTTAGCTTTCAAATTTCTCCATTTGACGTAGTAATAGTATGCTACGAAAGCAGAAAAAGAAAAGACAGCACTACACTCGTCATATTCTGTGAAGCATGAAAGAACCCAAGCCACATCCAGCGAAATATTTATATAGATATTTTACGTCTCATAACCTCCGTTCAATGTAATTCTCGCAACCGTGAATGTGGGTGATGCCTTCAACATGTCATTTGACCTCGCAACTTTCAAATATTTTGCAATATACTTAAGTCAAATCCCATTGAGCGTATAGTAGTATTAGTATGCTACGTATACGAAAGCAGGACAGTAAAAGACAGCATTGCACTCTGTCATATTCTGTGAAGCATGAAAGAACCCAAGCCACAGCCAGCGAAGTCATAGATATTTTACGTCTCATAACCTCCATTTAATGTAATTCTCGCATACGTGAATGTGGGTGTTGCTTTCAACATGTCATTTGACGTATTATAAGTATGGTACAATAACAGAACAACAGGAAAGCACTACAATCGACGTCTTATGTGAAGCATGAAAGCATTTGAGTCCACAAAACACAGCCAGTGAAATAATAGAACGTAGGTGATGTCTTCAAGATGAAATTCGACTTTGCAACTTTCAAATTTTCTGATATATTTTAGTAAAATCCCATTTGAAATAGCACTAGTGTCATATGACAGCAGAACAGCAAGACACATCACTACAATCCACATATTCTGTGAAGCATGAAAGCGTTTGAGCCCACTGAACACAGCCAGCGAAATCATAGATATTTTACGTCTCAACCCACCATATGGTTGACTCAGCCGCGGCACTAGCCGGCATCAGGCGCGGGTCGCCTCCTCACATCTACGTACGCGCGGCACGCACTCTCTCCGTCTTTCTCTACCGTTCCTTACGTCACGCTGAAGCTAATCTGGGACGAAACAAAGGTTACTTAAGTCCACAGTCCGCTTCCTGACGTTCCTACGCTCGTTCCTACGCCTCCTCACCTCCAGTAAGACTCGTCAGCCACCCCTGTACCCCACGGTTTGCCGGTATGCATGTTTCATGACCGGATCCGGGGCTGCTGCAGGCTGGACTCATGACTGTATTGATCCCACTGATGGTGTAAGCTGTGGTAGGACGGTGTCCTCTTTCCTGTGATCGAAGGTTAACGCCGTTTGCAGAAGAAAGGCAGTCGTTCAGAGTCAGTTTGCAGTTTCACGGGCCTGTTTTGTGGAATAAACTCTCTAACAGTAGCATGCCCCGTAGC